>NW_015647153.1:106862-108723 GCF_001515625.1 Sinocyclocheilus rhinocerous
AATCAAACTATTTTAAAATAGTAAAGATTAAAATAGTAAATAAAATAAAATAAACTAAAAATATAATATAATATAATATAATATAATATAATATAATATACACAATTTGCAATTACATTTTTGATTATATTATTAAAGGAATAAATAACCGGAGTTTCACTGGTGGTCTCGTTTGGGTTTTGGAACATTCGTTGTAAGATGAATCAGAACATTTGTCTGACATTGCATTATATAAACAGATAATTGGATAAAGCTGATGATTGGGTTAGCCACAACGGAAGCCAGTACAATTCCACAGCCAATGCACACTAATGATCAATTACAATACTTAATAATGCACCAAATCTACAATATCACCAACATTTAGGTGCGTCACTGCATTCACAAACAACAGCAGCACAGCGGTGGCGACTTCTGTCTGTGCAAACACTCCCGTTTTCTGTAAAAATCCACTTTCTCTAAACAGTATAAATGAGATAAGGCCGAGAATTACAACATCTGGCAGCGTTAGCTTCCTCAGACGCGCATGAACACGGCAGCCACACGCCTCGTATCTTCCAGAGCATCTCAGCGGCCCACAGCAGGGAAGAAGAGCTTTGCATTTTTTGGCAGAAGCATCTGTTCCTAGAGCTGGACGCCTGGAGCCAGACCATCAGCGGATCATCAGACCAGAGAAGCGCTTTTAAAGCGGTTTCAACACAGACCGAGTAAACACAGTCATGTTCTTGACCATTTTTACTCTTACAATCAATCATGCCATGTTTAAATGACTAAATATGACTTATATTTTCATGTTTATCTGTGTGAAAGAACAAAGCAAGTCATTTTTGCAGTTCAGTTTCATTAAAT
Source organism: Sinocyclocheilus rhinocerous (assembly GCF_001515625.1). NCBI lineage: Eukaryota > Metazoa > Chordata > Actinopteri > Cypriniformes > Cyprinidae > Sinocyclocheilus > Sinocyclocheilus rhinocerous. The sequence goes on from NW_015647153.1 coordinate 107,712, forward strand.
GACAATCTGAAATCTTATATATGTATATGTGTGTGTGTGTGTGTTATTTATGCTTGCAACAAGTTATGTAGAAAACATTCTATATATAATTATATATTTCAATTTACATATATACACTCAAACAATAACATTTATATTTTATCTTTTGCATTTTTGCTTCAAGTAAATATATACATACATTATTGTTATTTATGCTTCCAACAAATTACATTTAAAAAATATCTATATATAATCATTTACATTATTTATTTTAAATTATTATTATTATTAATTATTTTAAATGACATAATAATTATTATTATATATTTTTTATTATATATAAAAATGTACAGAAAACTTTAACAAACACACACACACATAATATTCATATTTAAATGTATATTTTATGTTTTACAATTTTGCTTCTCAAGTCAATGTATCTTTATGGAAGTTATATTTCTCAGCAGGATTAATGGGAAATAGTGAACAAATCTCTCTAAACTCTAAACTAAGGTTCACTCATATTCACAGTCATTTGCATTTCATCAGCTTTAAACAAACCAAAGGCTTTTTACTGATCTGACCTGTTGTGCTGCTCCAGAGAGTTTAGAGCAGAACGCAAATGTAGAGATAAATCCATCATAATATCAGAAACGTCCAGAGGCATCTAATTACTGTCCTGTCAGTGTCAAAGAGGGCTGAGCAATATCTCACAGCCATAATGCATTGCCAATACAAAAAATACCAATAAAAACATCTCATAAAATCAAAATATATGATGCAGTAAAAGGCAAAACACAGTAAAAAATGCATAATTTGTTTGGCTCAAGTTCTCAGATTCAGAGACAACAGATAAAAAACCACTGCAAATTCAATCAAATAAACTCTGAAGCCATTTTTCGGTTTTTAAATGAAAAATGAAAGCAAAATGGTTCAGTTTAAGAGGTAGTTCAGTAGCTTCAGCAGCTTTCAGAGAAACAACATCATTAACGCGTAACGTCTACAATCAGATCACATTACAATGAGCCTGTGT
>NW_015647153.1:108783-113390 GCF_001515625.1 Sinocyclocheilus rhinocerous
GTGTGTGTTGTTTGTGCGTGTGTGTGTGTGTGTGTGTGTGTGTTTGTGTATGTGTGTATGTGTGTGTGTGCTGTGTGTGTGTGTGTGTGTGCTGTGTAAACACACTGACTCTGAGAGCTTCACTAAGCTGCATGCTTACAAAAGGGCATTAGCAGAGGCTAGTGAATGATTGTAGGGCATTATCATCGAGCGCAGAGCCCAGACAATGTGAACGGAGAACCGTTTAACCGTGAAAGCGCAGAAGAGCCTCGGCGTGACGTCTCCGAGTCGATTAACACATCACACGCTCTCAGAACTCAACTGTTTGTGCATCTGCCTGTGTTCAGCATGCTCTTTTGTTGTTCGCATACATGCGCTGCTGGAAATGATGCATATTTCTGAACGTTTTCTTCTTAGACGTGTAGATAAATGTCATTAAAAGAAAATGCTGTCATTATTTACTGAAACCTGTATGCTGGATTTTTTTTAAATTTTTCATTCATGCATTTTGCTGACAATTTTATCTAAAGCAACTTATATACATTGTTCAACCATATTTTGTTATGCTTTAGGTCCCCTTTTAAGACTTAAAATAGTGCACAAGTCACATGGACTACAAATACGGTGCTTTAGCTGTGCTTTTCTTGTTCTTTAGAAGCTTGATATAGTCATTATGAACTTTTGTATGGAAAAATCTCTCAGCATTTATGTTTTATTTTCCAGTAAAAGTATCTTTAAATCAAGATGCATTTATTTCAGAAGTAAAATGCACAAGACATACTGATTTTTTTAACATTATTGTATGTCCAGAGAATATATGACACATATGAAGTGGTTTTTTTACTCCACTAACAAATATTGCAGTTTATGATTTAAACAAACTGTAAACAAATTGAAAAAAAAATGTAAAGAAAATTAAATATATACATATATATATATATATATATATATATACATATAAAATAGCAATAATCATTTTTGTAAGAAAAGTATATTTAAATTTTTTGTTTTGTTTTTTTAAGTATGTCTATTTTTATTTTTAGATATTTTATCACTTAAACTTTACACAAAAATGAGAAATGACGCAGGCAAATAGTTTTTGCAGGCAAATATATATATATTTTTTTTGTTTTGTTTTTTTTGTTATGGTAACCAATAGGGACCCTAAACTGACTTCATTTGGCTGTATTCATATCTGACCAGATATTCCTCCATCTGATTTGTTGATCTCACATACTGATAAACTACTGAAATATTCCTGACTCACCCTGATCCAGATCCAGACTGATTGATGCTCCGCTAGAGAGAAAACTAACCCTGACCAAAGCGCTAAACGCAAGTAAAGAGTCACATCTGTTGCATAAACACAGAACTGAACTGTAACCAGCTATTATACGACGACTTCAAACGCAGCTCATCCAATCAGAACTATCTCCATTACACATCAGTATTATAACACAGCTTCAGCTACATGGCTGATTTTAATCACAACAATAAAGCGTCTTGAATCGTGAATCATAAGAGAGATCAGTGTGAACAATCACAGGATGCCTTTGTGGTCTTGATCTCATAAGCAACTAACTTTCATTCTCCTCCCGTTTCCTTCTCCTCCCATTGCTTCATTCCCTCACTTTATGAGCTTTGGCACCTCAACCATTGATCGCTGAGAGACGAATACAGCTCCACCCTTACAGAAACACACAGAGAAACAGATCTCTGGCTGTTTATTCTGTTACTCTCTGCTGCGTTTTGTCAGACGATCATCTCTCAGGATGAAGGAAAGTAATGGCAGTGATCTGCTGGTGTTCAGCGCACTGGAACGCTTCCATTTCATTGTGATGGAGACGCAGTCAGGCGAGACGTCGTCATGTCAGGGGTCTGCAGACCCTCAGGATTTGTGATGGAAGATCACAGACGTGAAGATCAAACGTGTACAGACACAGCCGGACCCTCACACACATCTAACGACCCGCAAACGCCCTCAAAACATCTCAAATCACAATATATTACACTGCAAAGCTCATTGTGAAACACAAAGTCTCCTTTAGCTTGCAGATCCTTCTACACTATCACGCACTTTCTTGTGTGTAGTCCATATAAATGTCAATCTTTCCCGTTTGTTGTAGTACTAGTATTTATTTATTACCCCTGACTAATTTACACATACTAGTCAAATGTTTGGAATACTTAAGATTTATGTTTTTGAAAAAAAGTTTATTCTGCTCACCAAGGCTGCATTTATTTGATCAAAAATACAGTAAAAATTGTGAAATATTATTACGATTTAAAAAATTTTTTTTTTGATGTGAATATATTGTAAAATGTAATTTATTTCTATGATGCAAAGCTGAATTTTCATCAATTTTCAGTGTCACATGATCCTTCAGAAATCATTCTAATGCGCTATCAAATTTTAAATGGTAATATTTCACAATATTACTGTTTTTACTGTATTTTCCATTAAATAAATGCAGCCTTGGTGAGCAGAAGAGACTTCTTTCATAAGCATAAAAAAAAAATCATAATTATTACAAGGTTGCATTGGTAGTGTACAGTTCATGAATTCTTAAATGTAATTTAATATAGTTCATGATTATTCATGCATTTATGAATGAATTTATTTAACTATTATATTTATTTTAATATTTAATTTTTATTAAAATGACACTTTATTATTAATATTATATTTTATTATACAAATACTACGTTAAATATTCCATTTATTTTACAGTACAGTAGTATTTAATAATAGTAATAATTATATTAATAATAAGTATTAGAATATAAAATATTTTTATTTACCGTACAATAGTAATTTATGTCTAATCTGTATAATTAGCATTATTATTATACCAGTAACTGATTATTAATTTTATTAAAGCATAATGTGTCTATGATGTAAAAGCGCAGTGATTACAGGACAAACTCCTAAAGGTCTGTTTTGTCTGTCTCTGGACGTCCATTAGCTGGATCCGGTGCACTCAGACTCCTAAAGGTTTGCTTGGCAATTCTTCTCAATTTTCCTGACGGATCTGGTGTATCGAACCCATTGGGCTGAGTGCACCGAGTCACCGAGAGACACTTTCAATTCAGCCAATGTGTGCTGACAGACTGCAGACACATTTGGTGCTTGATCAGTGCTAATTTTGGACTCGGCGTGTATTCATGTGTCATTAAGCAAGTACACGTCTTTAGTAAACTATTTGTATGTAATTAACCAGGATATTGTCTAAAAGGTGGTGTGTGTTTGTGTGGCATCTGAGCAAACGGATGTGTTTTTGGATGAAGGCACAGATAATATAGTTCATGATTATTCATGCATTTATAAATAAATTTATTTAGCTATTATATTTATTTTAAGATTTAATTTTTATTAAAATGACACTTTATTATTAATATTATATTTTATTATACAAATACTACGTTAAATATTCCATTTATTTTACAGTACAGTAGTATTTAATAATAGTAATAATTATATTAATAATAAGTATTAGAATATAAAATATTTTTATTTACCGTACAATAGTAATTTATGTCTAATCTGTATAATTAGCATTATTATTATACCAGTAACTGATTATTAATTTTATTAAAGCATAATGTGTCTATGATGTAAAAGCGCAGTGATTACAGGACAAACTCCTAAAGGTCTGTTTTGTCTGTCTCTGGACGTCCATTAGCTGGATCCGGTGCACTCAGACTCCTAAAGGTTTGCTTGGCAATTCTTCTCAATTTTCCTGACGGATCTGGTGTATCGAACCCATTGGGCTGAGTGCACCGAGTCACCGAGAGACACTTTCAATTCAGCCAATGTGTGCTGACAGACTGCAGACACATTTGGTGCTTGATCAGTGCTAATTTTGGACTCGGCGTGTATTCATGTGTCATTAAGCAAGTACACGTCTTTAGTAAACTATTTGTATGTAATTAACCAGGATATTGTCTAAAAGGTGGTGTGTGTTTGTGTGGCATCTGAGCAAACGGATGTGTTTTTGGATGAAGGCACAGATCATAGCGTTGAGAGTCCTGACCCCATCTGACCTGACCTCCGTGTGTGTGTGTGTGTGTGTGTGTGTGTGTGTTTGATGTAGACCGACTCGCAGGCGTCTCACCGCAGCAGAGCAAGATAGATTATCTCAACGCAGATTACACAGCCAAAATAAGATCTCTCTCACCTTCCAGACTGTAGCCGCTTTAGTGTGTACAAACAGAGCGACGAGAGTTTCGCTGTTTCTGGACAGCGAGTGCACAAACACACCAGAGATGTGATCAGAGCTTGCAATGGCTTACATCACTCGCTTCTCCGAGCAAAAGCACACTTACCAAGAATCATGTCCGAGTTCATTTTTAATAATGCATAAACTGCAATAGAACAAATAGAACATTATGCAACTCAGTACAGTCACTAGTGATTAAAGTCCACTCATAGGAAAGTGGAATTTAAGGGCTGGTCAATAACTCAACTAGAGAAATGCACTAATGGTCAGAAGGTTTTTGGTTCTTGTTGTTTCTGCACAGATGACCAGACATGAAACAGCAGCATCTTCACACACACACACACACACACACAAACACAAACACACACACACACACACACACACACACACACACACACACTCACACAC
>NW_015647153.1:113556-115234 GCF_001515625.1 Sinocyclocheilus rhinocerous
GTGTGTGTGTTTATATATATCAAACATTCTAATAAATAGCATAATAATGTAAATAAACCTAATAAATAATGTAATAATTAATGTAATATATAATAAATAATGTCAAATAAATATATATTTATATATATCATATATATTCAAGTGACAGCTGAAAACTCATCTGTTTCGTCAACATTTGACTGCATCCTAAAAATAAAATTGTCTAGAACTTGTACTAATCTGAACAATGTCTGAAACTTCGTATTACGAGCACTACCTGTGATGAATCGCTTATTGTATTCCTCAATTGTAAGTCGCTTTGGATAAAAGCGCTTTTACTTTAAACCCACAAAAACACATTTATGACTTTAAAAGTTTCCTTAAAGTGTTTTAAAATAGTGCACTTTAAATAGTGCGTTACTAACTAACTATTAGTGACGAATGCCGCAACAAATGTTGACACAAAATAAACAAAGCACTTATTTGTGTAAATAAAAGCAGGATATTAAAATGAGCACTAATGTAAAGCGCGAGCGCAAACATTTAACGAATGCATTACAGTATGTAGGATTTTATGAATGAAATAAATGCATATGAGTGCAGGCATGTGTAGAATCGCCCGAAGCAAGCAGAATGAATCGTCTGAATCATCCAAACATCAATCAATGATCCCGCTTGAATCCCGCAGGATGGAGACGAACTCTTTCACTATCCACAACCCAGAACAGAACCATCCCGAAGCAGCTTAAAAGGCTCTTACCGGTTAAATCCCGCCGGAGGAGGAGTGCTATTATCCGCGGCGCTGCTGAAGTATGGTGTGCTCTCTCATGATCTCTCAGCTCCAGTGTCACATTACATCCAGCTCATTCTGTTTCCACAGACACAGCGCGAGCGGATGGAAAACCCGACGTAGATTTCAAACGATCCCGGATTCTGGCGGAAAACCAATTGAGAAATGAGTGAGAAACATGCAAGTTTTCCCTGAAGGTTCAGTCCAGTGTTGTTTTTGGTGATACTGATGTAGATCCATGAGAATTCGCTGGGCACCTGCGGATGTTAGCGGGTGGCTATATCCACCGAATGTGGCTGTTGCTCTGACATAAGTCAAGGGGTCAGTGATGATATCCTCCGAGACCCTCACACTCTCAGAGTCAGACCGGACCCACTCCAGTGATACTCCAGTTCTTACACAGAGGTCATTCAGGTCCGGCCAGTCTGACCAGACACCAAAACCAGCAGAGTGAGTGTCCAGTTTCCCGCTGGGTTTTCTTTTGAAGCCAAGGAAGTGGGGCTCTGACTCCATGGCTAACGGCACCTTGCGTCTCCTGAGGTCCAGGAACAGGGAGGATCGAGCCAGCTCCCTAACATCTTTGTCATCATTATTCAGCATGTTCAGAAGAAGGGAAATCCGCATGCTGGTATAAATCCATATCATGTTTGGTACCCCCAGTCCTCCTTCCCATTGGGGATAAAAAATAATGTCACGAGTGCTGTATGTATTTAGTTCAAACCACTTTCGCACTAAGCTCACTGTTTTGTTATTCATTTCGCTCAGCACTTTCTGCTGGATATGAACGTTGGAGAACAGATGTTGTACTTTAGACAGTGCCACCTGTCTAATAGCCTCCAGCTTCATGGTCAGTGGCAGTGGACATTTATCAATCAGGTCCAGCCTGCATGTGAACTCTGACAGGATGAT
>NW_015647153.1:115603-116104 GCF_001515625.1 Sinocyclocheilus rhinocerous
AAGTACATTTTAATTGTACAAATTTTTAAAATTATATATATATATATATATAGATAGATAAAAGCATATATAGCCTACTTTATGTAATTATTTATATACAGTGTGTATTATATTCTCTGCATAAAGTCTCAGTATATTAATATAAAAAATGACACTTTACCTTTCTGTTTTCACTCTAGTAAAACAGAATCAGAAAATCAGAGTAAGACACATTCAGAGAGAGCAAAACCAGCAGAGTGAGACACACACACACACACACACACACACACACACCGTATGTAATAACCATAATGTAAATAAATAAAAGTAATAATATGTACTTATATATGTAATATCACATGTTCTAATATGGATATATAACATTCTACTAAATAATGTAAATAAATAATAAATAATATATAGATAATTAATATATATTTATCTATATAACATTATATACAGTGGGTACGGAAAGTATTCAGACCCCCTTAAATTTTTCACTCTTTGTTATATTGCAGCCAT
>NW_015647153.1:116696-117092 GCF_001515625.1 Sinocyclocheilus rhinocerous
TATATAATTTATATGAAAATAAAAGAAATTTAACATTACATTTGATCTGTTATCAAACACATATGGCTAAGGTTATCTGTGTGTCTACTGTAATGTTTGACTGAAGTGGGAAAGCAATCGTTCCTCGCATGTGCTCCGGTCTCCGGGTTTTGCGGTTCTCCGGTATAGAGCTCAGAGTAACAAAGAACACGTTTGAGACCGGAGCAGCAGCCCGACTGAGCGGTGACGTCACACACACACTCACACACACACACACACTCATGTTGTGTTTCCATGTTTTATGGGGACATTCCATAGGCGTAATGGTTTTTATACTGTACAAACTGTATGTGCTATTGCCCTACACCAACCCTACCCCTAAACCTACCCCTCACAGGAAACTAACTGCATTTTTAC
>NW_015647153.1:121039-125261 GCF_001515625.1 Sinocyclocheilus rhinocerous
CATAATATGGAGATTTACTTGTAAATATTAATATGCATTTCTATAGCCCTAACTGATTTTAAAATATAATTTTGGATATTAATATGCATGGTCGTATTGACAGCACCTGAGCGGTTGAAGAATATGCTACAGTGCTCATTCAAAGACGTGCATTTATTGCTTGGACGGAGCAAGAACACTTAAAATGCATGTGTAGATTCAGTCGAGTGATAAAAGTTTACCTTCTTCAAATTAATGCTGTTGAACTGAATTTATGGAGCAAACTATTTGCTAAAATAACCATAACATTAACAGCACCGCTGGGTGAAATACAAGCGTGCGGTTCTGTCCATCAGATGCGCGTGAAAGTTGCACGTGTTATTATAACAAACACTGCGTGTTTTCTTTCAGAATCATCATTGGCTGGTAGACAAAAAATTTTACCTAAAAATGAAGATAAGGCAAAGGTGTGAATAATTACATTGAATAAGTGCATGTTAATTAATTAATCTCACCAATTAAAATAAAGCCCTAGGAGAACTGTTGTGCGTCTCAGATCAACACACAGCGGTGTTTCATTAACGAATCCACGTTTTTAAATGAATCGAGTGAATCAATGATTCAGTGAACCATTCATAAAGGCAGTCAATTGCTTCGTTTCTAAACGAATCAGCTATTTAAACGAATCGATTGAATGAATGATTGAATGACTCACTTAAGACAGGGATTTGCCACCACCTACTGGCGCGTTTATTTTTATAATTAGAGTATCATTTCTATTTTAAAATAATTTCATATTTCACTATTTATTTGTATTTTTGTATGTTGAATTAAAATATTTCTTTCTAAAGCTACTTATATTTCAGCTACTGTTTTGTAATGTCTATTCAGTGTTTTTTTCTAAATTAACACGATAACTTAATAACTTTATCTTTAATTGGCACATGATGTGCATGTTAATTAATCTAATTAATTTGAGGTTAATTTGATTAATCAGCACATTATGTAATTAGATTTTTTTTTTTAAATAATCACTTGACAGCCCTATTTAAAACATTAAAAATACCTAAAAGTATCATAAAATCAGTCCATGTGTCTCATGTGACCAGTGTCATCAATTAGATATATGCAATACAGATAATATTTATATGAACACAGATTTCACAAATTAGCACCATACTGTTTCATTTAGGCGCGCTCCTCAAACACTATACGTGCATGTGTGTGTGTGTATGAAAGACAGGACTGAACAAAAAGGGGCATGAGTTGTGTTAAAGGTCACCATCTGCATTGATTTCTGCCTGTCTCCACTTATCTGCACAAGCAGCCTTTCTGCTATCTTCACATATGCAAATATACTCAAGCCCCGGGTCCTGGGGGTGTACGGACACGGACACACACGCCGAATGCCTTCCTCTGCCCATCTGAAGATGTGACATTCAAGCCATTCACACCACTGCTGTTTGGATTTACACATGATGCTTTACACATGCGAACAGCATGGGCCGAACAGGTTCAAGTCAGTAATAAGCCATTATATGTCTCTGCACTGAACAGCTGTCTTTTACTCATCTTCATATTGTTCCTAACCTGTTTGACTTTCTTTCTGTTGAGCACAAGAGCAGAATGAGATGTTTAGCAGGTCCAAAAAAAAAACATAAAAGCATCACAAAATATGACTTCAAGTCTGTTTCCATTCACTTTCATTGCAACGAACGCCTCTGACATTCTGCTTAACATCTCATTTCACGTTTCACAGAAGAAAATAAGTCTCAAAATGACAAAATGTTCATTTTTGTGTGAACTATCCCTTTAAATGTCTTGGTTTGATCTGAAGTGTGCGTATAGATTAACATACATGATTTGCATGCAGGTACATTTTTAGAAGCACATTTGTGTATTTGCGCTCAGGTGTGGCTGAGCAGATTTAAACATGTGGGTTTTTCAAAGGGCCGTGATCTGAATCAATTAATAAAATGTCAGTGACTCTCTCACACATGCTGAAGCAGATAGCATGCAAACACACGTTCATATTTCCTCTTTAGCTGTTATTTATAGCCTGCAGCAGGTCCTAACCTTGCAGATTGCCATGTAAAACGTAAATGCATTATGAATATTATCACATGCAGGTGTGCTGAGCTCTAATGAGCGATAAAGTACCACACGCACCACAGGAAACAGAATCTGCTGCTTCCTCTGGTGCTGCTGTATTGAGCTCTGATTGGCTGATAGAGTGGCATCATGTATTAGTGCATGAAGATAACACGCTAAACCGTCTGCACTCTGACCCTTTAGAAACCACAGGCTCAAAACTGCTTTAAAACATTATGGTTGCTAAATAAAAATCGGTGCATTTACATCAGAGTTTACAACAGTTTATGCAGTTTTCAGATTGTCTTTCTAAATGCTTCAATAAAATATTTTAAAGGTGGATTAAACTATACTGATTTCAATACTAGCTTACTACATACTGCATATTTATATAGGGTTCCTGAAGGTAAATTTAAGACTTTTTAAAGACCTTTTTAAGACCAACTGACCATATGCATGGTTACTTCTTGGTTTTAGATAAGCCAGCTCAGTCATTTCCGGTCAACTGTCAAAATGTGCTATAAGAGGAGCGCCCTTTGCTCGGTTTCTCTACATAATCCATTCACAATTTGAAAAGTTTTGTTTGTCTAAGAGGACCAAACATCCGCGTATATAGTGTAAAAAATTAAGCGAATGAATCCTCTAAATTGTTCCGCGAGTCATTGCTCTGATTAACAGTGATAAAGCAATGAAAAACAGAGCTGTGCATTCAGTGATTCAGACTAAATTCAGAGTAACAAAAATACAAAAGTAACAAGTCTGTTGGCTGAATATATTTAGCAGCGTCTACAGTTAAAGTTAAAACTGAAAATTTAGTTTTTAAATTAAATCAAAAAAATATTTCAAAATATTAAATGCATTTTTTTATTTGATGAACTATAATTGCATTCTAATAATGATTGATATAAGGAACATATAACAAGCAGCATATGATCATTTTAGTTAAGTACAGATCCCAGTGATTCTCCTGCTTTCTCTTCTCTCTTTCAGTGATGCAACCTTCAGGACACAAGACTAACTAAAGCTTAAACGCTAACATATGTCAATGACTCTTCACACACTGACCTTAATCTGCTGGAGAGGATAGGTGTCCTTCAGTAATGACATTAAGCAAAGCACCTACCTGAAACAAACACGGACTACAGGTGTCTGGGTCATGTCTCGTGATATACTTCAATGCATATGATGCGTAACTTAAATGCTAGTTGCTTTGGATAAAAACATCTGTTTTTTTGACGCTTCAGAAGCATCAAAATTCCTTAAAAATATGCAAAAAAAATATTCTTATTTAAATTTTAAACTAATTTATTGAAAAAAAAAAAGAAAAAAAAATATCAGTAATGACATTAAGCAAAGCACCTACCTGAAACAAACACGGACTACAGGTGTCTGGGTCATGTCTCGTGATATACTTCAATGCATATGATGCGTAACTTAAATGCTAGTTGCTTTGGATAAAAACATCTGTTTTTTTGACGCTTCAGAAGCATCAAAATTCCTTAAAAATATGCAAAAAAAATATTCTTATTTAAATTTTAAACTAATTTATTGAAAAAAAAAAGAAAAAAAAATGTATATATTTAAATTAAATTAAATTAAAAAAAATTACATTTTATTTATATTAAAACAATGCTTTTCCCATGCATATTGTTTCAAAGCAGCTCTACAGAAAAATAGTGCAGTAATAATTTCTTTAAATATTATTTTTATACCTTATGACATAAATATAAAAGTAAAATGGCATAATGTGAAAAATGGAATCAGCATAATAACATATAATTTATGCAATTGTGCTGCTAAAGTATTTGCAGGAAGAGACACCAAAATATTGAATTGTTTTTTTTTTGTTTTTTTTGCAGTGAAGTGTTGATGCATGTGTTGCAGTAAAGCACTGAGCAGGACTGTGCGCTGCTGTGTGAAGACGTCATTAGTTACTTTACATGCACACAATCAGAGTTACAGTAACACAGGGTGTTGTGATGAGGCAGTAATGGTCTGTGCTCTTGTGATAAAAGCATTTTATAAGCCTCCTCTGCTCTGACACACACTGCCTTTCATATTCCTGACCTCTCCTTCAACCCAGAGCGTCCATTACTGACTCATGCTTTACACACACACACACACACACACACACACACATATGCATTATCCC
>NW_015647153.1:126045-128369 GCF_001515625.1 Sinocyclocheilus rhinocerous
TTCAAGTCTGTTTCCATTCACTTTCATTGTAAGAAATGCTTCTGACATTCTGCTTAACATTTAATTTCACGTTTCACAGAAGAAAATAAGTCTCAAAATGACAAAATGTTCATTTTTGTGTGAACTATCCCTTTAAATGTCTTGGTTTGATCTGAAGTGTGCGTATAGATTAACATACATGATTTGCATGCAGGTACATTTTTAGAAGCACATTTGTGTATTTGCGCTCAGGTGTGGCTGAGCAGATTTAAACATGTGGGTTTTTCAAAGGGCCGTGATCTGAATCAATTAATAAAATGTCAGTGACTCTCTCACACATGCTGAAGCAGATAGCATGCAAACACACGTTCATATTTCCTCTTTAGCTGTTATTTATAGCCTGCAGCAGGTCCTAACCTTGCAGATTGCCATGTAAAACGTAAATGCATTATGAATATTATCACATGCAGGTGTGCTGAGCTCTAATGAGCGATAAAGTACCACACGCACCACAGGAAACAGAATCTGCTGCTTCCTCTGGTGCTGCTGTATTGAGCTCTGATTGGCTGATAGAGTGGCATCATGTATTAGTGCATGAAGATAACACGCTAAACCGTCTGCACTCTGACCCTTTAGAAACCACAGGCTCAAAACTGCTTTAAAACATTATGGTTGCTAAATAAAAATCGGTGCATTTACATCAGAGTTTACAACAGTTTATGCAGTTTTCAGATTGTCTTTCTAAATGCTTCAATAAAATATTTTAAAGGTGGATTAAACTATACTGATTTCAATACTAGCTTACTACATACTGCATATTTATATAGGGTTCCTGAAGGTAAATTTAAGACTTTTTAAAGACCTTTTTAAGACCAACTGACTATATGCATGGTTACTTCTTGGTTTTAGATAAGCCAGCTCAGTCATTTCCGGTCAACTGTCAAAATGTGCTATAAGAGGAGCGCCCTTTGCTCGGTTTCTCTACATAATCCATTCACAATTTGAAAAGTTTTGTTTGTCTAAGAGGACCAAACATCCGCGTATATAGTGTAAAAAATTAAGCGAATGAATCCTCTAAATTGTTCCGCGAGTCATTGCTCTGATTAACAGTGATAAAGCAATGAAAAACAGAGCTGTGCATTCAGTGATTCAGACTAAATTCAGAGTAACAAAAATACAAAAGTAACAAGTCTGTTGGCTGAATATATTTAGCAGCGTCTACAGTTAAAGTTAAAACTGAAAATTTAGTTTTTAAATTAAATCAAAAAAATATTTCAAAATATTAAATGCATTTTTTTATTTGATGAACTATAATTGCATTCTAATAATGATTGATATAAGGAACATATAACAAGCAGCATATGATCATTTTAGTTAAGTACAGATCCCAGTGATTCTCCTGCTTTCTCTTCTCTCTTTCAGTGATGCAACCTTCAGGACACAAGACTAACTAAAGCTTAAACGCTAACATATGTCAATGACTCTTCACACACTGACCTTAATCTGCTGGAGAGGATAGGTGTCCTTCAGTAATGACATTAAGCAAAGCACCTACCTGAAACAAACACGGACTACAGGTGTCTGGGTCATGTCTCGTGATATACTTCAATGCATATGATGCGTAACTTAAATGCTAGTTGCTTTGGATAAAAACATCTGTTTTTTTGACGCTTCAGAAGCATCAAAATTCCTTAAAAATATGCAAAAAAAATATTCTTATTTAAATTTTAAACTAATTTATTGAAAAAAAAAAAGAAAAAAAAATATATATATTTAAATTAAATTAAATTAAAAAAAATTACATTTTATTTATATTAAAACAATGCTTTTCCCATGCATATTGTTTCAAAGCAGCTCTACAGAAAAATAGTGCAGTAATAATTTCTTTAAATATTATTTTTATACCTTATGACATAAATATAAAAGTAAAATGGCATAATGTGAAAAATGGAATCAGCATAATAACATATAATTTATGCAATTGTGCTGCTAAAGTATTTGCAGGAAGAGACACCAAAATATTGAATTGTTTTTTTTTTGTTTTTTTTGCAGTGAAGTGTTGATGCATGTGTTGCAGTAAAGCACTGAGCAGGACTGTGCGCTGCTGTGTGAAGACGTCATTAGTTACTTTACATGCACACAATCAGAGTTACAGTAACACAGGGTGTTGTGATGAGGCAGTAATGGTCTGTGCTCTTGTGATAAAAGCATTTTATAAGCCTCCTCTGCTCTGACACACACTGCCTTTCATATTCCTGACCTCTCCTTCAACCCAGAGCGTCCATTACTGACTCATGCTTTACACACACACACACACACACACACACACACATATGCATTATCCC
>NW_015647153.1:128456-139349 GCF_001515625.1 Sinocyclocheilus rhinocerous
ACACACACACACACACACACACACACGTGTGCATTATCCTATCCACACATCCCCCACATACAGTGCCACTTTATGCACATGCTCTCAACACACACTTCATTTATTCATCATGTCTTCTACAAAATAGATTTGAACAAAGATCAAACCCAAAGGCTTTCAAAAATCAGCACAACCAAAGCAATATTCACTGCAGTAAAATCTACGATACCCAGTGTCATGTACAGTTTAAAATGCATTTACAGTAAATCATTACACGATGATAGTGGATAAAAGCACATTAATGAGACTCTGCATCCTGTAAGTCAGCCGTTAACGTCACTAAAGCTTCCTTAATCTCAACAGATGCCATAAACAAACTACAGATGAATAAATCATTTCACGTTCACAGAGACTGAAATTGAATCTCTTAGTCTCTGTGCTGGATCCCATTAGCTGTCTGCTTCATCTGTCTGCATCATTCAGCCATTAACACTGCTGTAATACAGAGACAGAGTCTTTCCAGGACATTTTAAAAGGTTTTTAAAAGCCTCTGCACGTGAATTGTTTAACAGATTCATGGAGTCAGGCTGAACACGAATAATTTATCAATGAGGAATTAATATATTAATTACTTCAATAAACTATATATTTATCCCTGAAGCTCAAACAGTAGAGCATGGTGCTAGAAACACCAAGGTCGTGGGTTCGATTCCCAGGGAAAGCAAGAAAAATGTGTACCTTAAATGTAAGTAATTTTGGATAAAAGCACCCACTGTAAAAAAAATTCTGTAGTTTTTACAAAATAATTTTGGCAGCTGTGGTTGCCAGAATAATTTTGTAAAAAATACAGAAAAACTGTAAACACATTTACAGCCAAAAACTGTAAATTTTACAGTATAAAACAGTAATTTACAAACAAGAAAATTTGAATGTAAACCAGTAAATTCAACAATGCACACTGCTATTAAAATCTGTTTTGTACCTTTAACATACTGACAACCACCGAAATAATGAAGGTGGTAAAAGAGAGAGCCACATGAAGAATCAAAGCTCATCACAAATAGCTTCGCCACAAGCAGAAGTATATATTAATATATAGAAGGTGCACAGAGTCATTCAAACACAAAACACCAGCATGGTAACACACATGATACTTAAATAATGCATTCAACTTTCATTAAACAACAGAAGATGTAACAAAGCCCAAATATACATAACTAATAACAAAAACTATAAAAAAAACATGATTATTTAAACAAAATACTTTCAAATGTGGAGTATCATGCAGGGAATTCTGGGAATATCAGTTTACAGTTTTTGACTGTAAATTATACATTGATTTGTTATTTTTACTTCTAAAAACTGTAAAATTAACAGCATTTTACTGTAAAATTACATGAAATATCTGGTTAGATATTTTACAGTTTTTCCCTGTATATAGTACGGGAACTTACTGTTAACCTATTAACATTTTTTTTTCGTAGCGTTTTTACAAAATTTTACAGTTAAAATTACACTTATTTTTTACAGTGCACCTGCCAAATGCATGCAAATGCAAATTTGTAATAATGTTTTAAATAACAGTCAGATTTTTCTTTTCTTTTATTATAATTTTCTATTTAACTTTATTTTGTTAACACTGTCAAGCTATTATCTTCATAAAAATTATAATGATTTGGTAAGGGTTGGTAGGCTATTCCCTGCAAAACAAACCACAAACTTTCTCAAACCTTTTTGGACCCCTCACAGCAGAGAAAATTTTCCAAGGACCCCCTCATAATTATAACTGTGATTAAGCATGCTTACTGCAGTTAGTACTCTCAGAACTTCCCAATTAATTTTTCTGGATTCCAGTTTTTTTTTTCTGTTTTGATTTTTCTGGACTCTGTTTTAACGGTTAAATTAAATTGCAGTAATCAAAAAGCACACCTAATTAATTTAAATGATCAAACTTATCAAATGTAACAACTATTTATTATTATTTATTTATTTGTACAATAATAGGGCCCTATGAAATGATATTTATTTATTTATTTAAATAATTCTGTGTTGCCTGGATTTAATTTTATCTGGATGTATGATTTACAGTTTTTCTGAATTGCTAAAACACTAAACCCCAATCTCTGAACCAAATTCTCACTAGCTTAAACCAATTTGTTGAATAAAGCACTCTTTCTGCTAAACCTTAAACACGGCAGTTAAGGCTCTATTTGCAAAACTCTAAACACATTCTCATTCACTCAAACACTTATCACACTGTGATGCATTTGTGCTGCAAAATGCTAAACACAACTAAAGCACAGTTGTCATCGTTTACACACAACGATTCAAAATTGTTCACACTTGTTTCTAAAGAGTATTATCAAGGCTGGATCTGTCAGACCAGAGTGTTTTTTATAGCAAAAAAGACTACATTACTTGTGATGTGGACAAAGTCCTCAGGCCGGACTCAAGCACAAAGACATGATGCTGAGACAGAATGAGTCTCTCATTGACCCTGATTTTACACTTGCACAACTTACAGTATTTTTGCAGTATCCAAGTGCTGAATATATACAAACATTCAGTGCTATTCAATATTCAGCACAATACTATTCTTGCAGTACATACTATACAATATATTCACCTTACTCAGCTGCAATTACTATACTTTTTTACAGAATTGCAAAATTTACTCAATACAATAGGCCTATACTTTTTTTCTGTAATGTTCTGGATGCTGTGTTCTCCATTTTTCTCTGTAGTGTCTAATGAATGCTCTGTAGTGTTTATTGTATTGACTCGTGTGTGTGTGTGTGTGTGTGTGTGATCTGAGAGCACCGTTTGATTTAGAGTGCAAGTAAAATGGTTTTGCAGTGATTGTTTGATTTTGATAGAAGAGTCAGAGGTTTCGTAAATTTAGTTTGAGTATGTGGATTTGTGTTTAAGGTTTTTAGAAAATGAGTGATGGTTTCAAGAAATGTGTTTTAGCAATTCAGAAAAACTGTAATACATAATCGCTTCGAAACAGTGAATCATTTTGGAATTGGTTCAATTGATTCGAAGCTTCGAAAAGGTTCGTTTCTTCCATCACTACTTGACGAGCGATTAACCGTTACTTTTGGCGGCAAACTGAACGTTAATCCGGCCATTACAAAAAACTACATTACAAAACATTGGAGTTTGATATTCGTGATCTGCCAGGCTACTATATTCAGCCACACAGCAGGTAAGTGATGTGTTATTATGACAGGAAAATCAATTAAATTAATGTGTCTGCTTATTGTTAAGTAAATTTAACCCTCTGTGCACATTATTAGAGTGAATTATAAACATAATCTGGGCATTTACTCTCGATATTGGGACGTCTTGAACGCTTGAAAGCGCTTGTTAATTTAGCATCAGATTTTCAAGCTGCAGCGGTTCATTAGTGTCAAACAGAGCTAATATTGCTAATTAACACCTGCTTGGCATTCCTGTGCTCATAAATCTCATTGAAAATAATGATTCAAACGTTTTTCTGTCATAATCAATAACGTAAATTACTCTGAGAACCCTAGTCTCGCGCCATCATATTTCTTTTACATTATAAGGGGCTTTTAATTATTAAAATTGATGTGTGTATGTGAAAATATGTTTATATTGTATTTTTATTTTATTTTTTACCTGAATCTGTCACTGTTATAAATAGCTAAGGTATTTATAAGAAAGCGGTGACATCTACTGGTTGTTTCTAAAAGTGACACTGACTGTTCCATTAAAAACACACAGTTAAGCTCCAAAAAGTATATAAATATACTAATTTACATGTTAGTGATGTTTATATCCAGAAATATCCATTTTTTGAATGTTTTTTTTAAATGTAAAGTGCTGCATGTGGCATCATGAGGATCAGACCTTCATCAAACACTTCAGTTTACGCATTTATTACTATATATATATTTATTTCACTGTAATTCCACGCTGACTGCGTGAACGCGTCGCGGTCATGGTGAAGGAGCAGTTTAGAGAGACGAATGTGGCCAAAAAGATGTAAGTTGGAGTCTTGCATGCAGGGTAAACATGTTTCATCAGAACTTGACGCACGAATATGCTAGTCTGTGTCTGTCTCTCTGACTGTGCATGTGTATATGATTATATGTTTATGCATGTAAACGCTCTGTTGATGTCTGTTTCTCTTGTTTGATCAGAAGTCACATCTGTTTTGGCATGAAGTCAGCAGAGCAGATGAGACAACAGGCTCATATTCAGGTGGTCACCAAGAACCTGTACAGCCAAGACACCAGCCACACACCGCTGCAGTATGGAGTCCTGGACCACCGCATGGTGACTGAGCAAATATGAACGTTACATTCATAATAAAACAGAAAATGACTTGTTAAGTGATTAAAAGAGGCCTAATCATCTCTCTGGTGTTCAGGGAACCAGCGAGAAGGACAGACCGTGTGAAACCTGCGGGAAGAACCTGGCCGACTGTCTCGGTCACTACGGCTATCTGGACCTGGAGCTGCCCTGCTTTCATGTCGGATACTTCAAAGCCATTATTGGGATCCTGCAGGCAAGTACAGAATGTGTCAGAACCGTGTTTTGCTTCCGAGTTGCTGTCAGATTCATTATAGCATTTGTATTGAAATAAATGGCCCCATCCAGATTTTTGTTTTATGTTAAAATGCTATATTATTTCTCTATTATATATTTATATTTATAATATTAGGATTTATTTCCATATTATATATTAATAATATTAGGATTTATTTCCATATTATATATTTATAATATTAGGATTTTATTTCCATATTATACGTTTATAATATTAGGATTTATTTCCATATTATACGTTTATAATATTAGGATTTATTTCCATATTATACGTTTATAATATTAGGATTTATTTCCATATTATATATTTATAATATTAGGATTTATATAATTTACTGTATTTTATTGACGTAAATTAATATAAACATAATGTATGAATAATATAAAATTATTTAATAACTAGAAATGCAAATAATAATATGTAATACAATATGAATCATAATGTAAATTTAATATTAATATATATAAATATAATTTTTTTATAAATTAGATTATTATGCTTTATATTGTGTTTCGTTTTATATTAAATGCCATAAAAACTAGATAATAATAATACTATATAAATATAAGAATGTAAATATATTACTTTTATCAAATTGTTATTATGTATTGTATGATATTACGTTGTATTATATTGTGTTATTTTATATTATTCATTTATAATAATATAAATATAATACTATATAAATCATAATAAAACTACTATATTTTTATCATATTCTTTCATATTGCTGTTGTATTCTTGTAATAGCATTTTATTGTAATGCCACATAAAACCTTATAATATAAATATAATAAATGATTTGTGGTAGTATACTATTAGTAGTGTTCTTGAAATAAAGTTTTTGTATTATTTTATGTTATTGATTATTTTTGTTCATTCAGATGATCTGTAAGACGTGTTCTCACATCCTTCTCAGCAAAGAGGAAAAGCTTCAGTTTCTGGATTACTTGCGTAGACCTGGACTGGCGTACCTGCAGAAGCGCGGCCTCAAGAAGAAGATCTCAGACAAATGCAGGAAGAAGACCACCTGTGTGCATTGCAACGCATTTAACGGTAAAAGCGTACTGTACTCTTCTGCATTGATTATTTATTATAGTGTGATGCAATTTTGCAGTAGCTTGAATTAGTAAGTGCCTGATGTCTCTTCAGGCCCTGTGAAGAAATGTGGCTTGCTGAAGATCATTCATGAGAAGTACAAGACCACAAAGAAGGTCGTCGATCCCATGGTGTCAGATTTCCTCCAGTCGTTTGATATCACCATCGAGCACAATAAAGAAGTGGAGTCACTACTGACCAGAGCACAGGTTAAGATCCACCAATCAGAGCACTGCTTGTGAACTAGTCAAGCTTAAAATAGTGGTTTCTATGAAATTTTGCCAGCAGTATTGTTTTATCTGATATAATAATCTTGTTCCTCGTCATCCAGGAAAACCTCAATCCTCTGGTCGTGTTGAATCTTTTCCGGAGGATTCCGAACGAGGACGTTCCTCTTCTGCTGATGAATCCTGAATCCGGGAAACCCACTGACATCCTGACATGCCTGTTAGTGCCGCCCCTCTGCATCCGGCCCTCCGTCGTCAGCGACCTCAAGTCAGGCACCAATGAGGATGATCTGACCATGAAGTTAACGGAGATCATCTTCCTCAATGATGTTATCAAGAAGGTACGCAGGTCACATGATCAGGTTTGTTTGAGATGCCAAACAGCAGAGGAAAACGAGCTGTAAAGTTCAGCAATCCAGGTTGCAACTAACAATTATTTTACATTTAGATTTAGTCATTTAGTAGAAAGATAATTACATTTGATTAATCTTATCTTATGATTATCTTATTAGTCACATGATGGCATCAGTGAGTTGTTCTAACTTGTAATAAACGAGAAGCCGCAGAGCAATAGAAGACCAAGGAAATTTGGATTGTCATTATATGCAAATATTTGACCGGCCTGTGGCAAGTTTGACCAATCAGGGGGTTATTAACCCTGTAAAGCCTGACAGATTAAATAATGTATATATATATATTTTTTTTTTTTTATTTATTTATTTATTTTTTTTATTGAACAGTTTGTTCAACCTTTAGACAAAATATTTTTTACAAATCTAAAAAAGTTAGCAAATGTGTTTTATGTTTTGTATCATATTTGATCCATCAGGCTTTTCTGGCTCGTATAGTCTGATACAGTGAGAATATGGAGGAAAAATATGCAATATACAATATACAATTTGGTGCAGATGCTGATATTTATATGAAATTCTGATGCTTGTGATGTAAATCAATGAGATCTTTATAACAGTAGAGCAGATACTGACATAAAATGCTATAAATATCAGTCATCGCTCTATATCTCTAATAATCTGTCTCAGTAAAATGAGATTGAAATGATCCAAACATATAATGCAATGCAATGCTGATTGAGAGATTTAGAAATAAAGGCTCCTCAGAAGATGTGAGATGTTCTGGAGGCTTGTGAAGATCATTCCTCCGCTGAGGAACAGTGAAAGTAAAGCTTCACTAAATTAAATTACACTAAAAGAGCTTTGACTGGATTAAAAAAAAGTCTAAATTATCAATCAGACGACAGAAGGCATGGATTAACAGCAAAGTTTTGATCATTTAGAGACCATACAAATGTGTGTATCAAATATGATACCGTAGCTTTCTTTATAGGGTAATTTGTTCCTCACTGCATGCATGTGTCAATACATTTGTAAATGTGGCGTAATTGTCTTTGTGTTTGCCTACAGCACCGCATGTCAGGAGCCAAAACCCAGATGATCATGGAGGACTGGGACTTCCTGCAGCTCCAGTGCGCTCTCTACATCAACAGCGAGCTGTCGGGCATCCCGCTCAATATGGCACCCAAGAAATGGACCCGCGGCTTCATGCAAAGACTCAAGGGAAAACAGGGTACGACCTGCTGAGAGCTCAAGGGCTGCGCCAGCTTTTCCCACGAGTCTCTGCAGAGATGGCAGCGCTATATTGGGCTGTTCTGACATTGAACGCCTCCTGGATCGATGTGTCACATCAACCTGCCTTGTTTTGCTGCTTTCAGGGCGGTTTCGTGGTAACCTGTCTGGAAAGAGAGTGGATTTCTCAGGCAGAACGGTCATCTCTCCCGACCCGAACCTGAGGATCGATGAGGTCGCTGTACCGGTGCACGTCGCCAAAATCCTCACCTACCCAGAGAAGGTCAGAGCAGCGCTACTGCTCAAAAGTGCTACTTATTTTCACTAGTCAAACAGCTGGCTAAATAATGCTTACTTTGTGGGCCCTATACAATCTGTTCTGATTTTTCTCAAATTCAGTTTTTCCTTTTTAATTCTTCTGGATTGCAGTAAAATTTAATTTGGTAACACTTTACAATAAGGTTTATTAGTTTAGTGTGAGAATGAACAATACTTCTACAGCATTTATTAATCTTATGCTAATTTCAGCATTTACTAATGCATTATTAAAATCAAAAGTTGTGTTAACATTAGTTAATGCACAGTGAATTAACATGAACTAACAATGAACGACTGTATTTTCATTAACTAACATTAACAAAGATTAATACATACTGTAATAAATTTATTGTTCATTGTTTGTTTATGTTAGTTAATACATTAACTAACATTAACTAATGGAACCTTATTGTAAAGTGTTACCTAAAATTTAATAATCAAAAAGCATGTCTAGTTAATTGAGCTCATGAAACATATACATAGTCTAACGCTATTTATTAAAAGTTTAACAAAAATAAAATTTTTAAGTAAATGTTTTATTTTTTCCCAAATTTTATTTTATTTTTCCCAAGTTCTGTGTTTTGCATTTGCATTTTTTTTTTTTTGTATAATTAATTTTTTCATTAATGGGTTTAAATAAAAATATTGTTCAGTTGAATTTATAAATCTTTATTTATTTATTTAACATGAAATTATGAAATTGTCTCTATTGTCATCTGTTTTCATTTTTCTGGATTTTGAATAATTCATGGTTTAATTCAATTGTGATTGTTTAAAAAAATATTTAATTTAATTTATAAAACGTTATCATTTTAATTTATTTTTTACTTATTTAAGTATTTATTCAATAATAGGCCCTTATGAAATGTTTTATTTTTCAGAAATTCTGTTGTCATTTGTTTTAATTTTTCTGGATATGATTTAGTACAAATTTATCATCACAAATGGTGGTAATCAAATGAAGGCATAAAATATTAACAATTTAATTAATCTTTTAAAATGTAATCAAATGGAAATTTAACAGTTCATTTTATTTTTTTGGCAAACATGGTGCTGCACCATTAGAGGTTTACTGTTAAAATTTAAGACATAGAATAAAAATGTATTTATTAATTATACTTTTGATATAATCATCCAAATTTTGCCAAATATATAATGTAATGAAGTGGGTGTGTGTTTTCTCTCAGGTGAATAAAGCCAACATTGAGCTGATGAGGAAACTGGTGCGTAACGGCCCTGACGTTCATCCGGGAGCAAATTTTATTCAGCAGAGACACATGCAGATGAAGAGGTCAAATACACACTTCTCTATCCTCCCCTTTTACTCTTTGCTCAAAAACAATCCAAAAATGCAGATTATCTCATCATTTACTCTCCCTCATGTCACTGCAAACCAGATTTTATTTAATTTTCTTAAGTGGAACACAAAAGCAGACGTTTAGCAGAATGCTCATGCTGCTCTTTTCCAAACAATGACCCCCGAGGGTTGTCAAGCTCCAAAATGGATCACAAATTAAAATAGTGATGCACTTCAATGTAGCTCAAAAATACTTGATGGTATAATTGGTATAATTCGATTCGATTATCCTTCACAAGCTTACGATTCGATTCAATTCAATGTCGATTATTTTGGATATATATCAGGTACAGGACATGGCAGATTTTCTCAAGGAAAAAAAATCTCTCAACTAATGCTCTAAAATATACCTGAGAGTCAATAATATGGAAAGTTTAAATTTGCTGATTTGTATAAACACTTTAAATATACTCAATAAAGCTTTTGTAATATTAAAGCTATAATGCTAATTTTAACTTTAAAGTACATAATTATATTTATACTCCAATTAGTTTTTAAAAAAATATATAAACATTTAAATGGTGGCTGTCACAAAAACTTGACGGAAGATTTCAAACATAAATTAAATATTGAAGAACAGTAAAAAAAAAAATTCTAATAAATATGTTATAAGGTGCATATTTAAGTGGTTAGTTGGCTAGAAAAATTTACTCTAGAGAGGAGCATTTTGATCAATATACGCTCTGCATTACATATTCATTATATTTTTGCTTAACCTGTTAGTGATGTCTTCATTATTTAATGTATATTTGAATAAATCTGTGACTAAAGAAAGTTTTTATGAATCACCATTTAAATATTTATATTTCAACAACAAATTGGAGTAGAAACAAGGGTTGTTGTAGTTAACTAAAAATAAACCATAAAACTGATATTAAACTAAAATATATATAAACAATTAACTTATTTAATTTCAGCTAGTTGCCAAGGAAACATTTGTCATTTTCATTTAGTTAACTTTAGGTATTTAAAATAACTAAAACTAAAACTGAAATCCAAATAATGAACTATAGACTATATAGACTTAAAATAACTAATAAATGACTATTAAAAATGACAAAAATGCATAACAAAATTACTAAAACTTCAACTAAAATGAAAATGAAAAAAATAGACTAATTAAAACCATAAAAAAACACTTTAATAGTATCTTGATAAAATAAAACTGGTAGAAATTATTATATCATTAAAAACTATGTGTGATTTAAATGTTTGAATAGAAATTTTTATTTGAGTGCTGATTATTATATCTTAAAAAGTTCCCTGTATGATCTACTATATAAATTGAGAAAATAGTACATTGACATGTACTGTAACTTATCGATATCCAAATGAATTGAAATCGGAATCAAGATGAATCAAGAGCTTGTGAATCGGTCAAATCAATTCATGAACTTTCTATACAAGTCTCTTGTGTTCTGTTCCAGGCGCGTGTGAAACCTCATCGGACGTTTCGTTTTAGCGAGTGCGTTTTATTATTTTTTATAAATTATTCATTTATTTAATTTAATATTTATTGCTAGAAAGTTTATTTTTAATTTTTATTTTATATCTGTATTCAAACCAGGCATTAATCCTGAAGGAGCTGTCCGTTATCAGAGATCACGCTGGCAGTGCGTGTTTGAGAGAACTGGACAAAAGCAACAGTCCACTGATCATGGCTCTGTGTGGATCCAAAGGTACCATCAGAACCTCCCTAATGGACCTCAGAGTAGACAACACATTTCATTTTTATCCCAATTAAAGATTTGA
>NW_015647153.1:140450-163819 GCF_001515625.1 Sinocyclocheilus rhinocerous
CTCGCCTCACTCTTCTTGTCTGTCTCGCCTCACTCTTCTTGTCAGTCTCGCCTCACTCTTCTTGTCAGTCTCACCTCACTCTTCTTTTCTGTCTCACCTCACTCTTCTTGTCTGTCTCACCTCACTCTTCTTGTCTGTCTCACCTCAATCGTCTTGTCTGTCTCACCTCACTCTTCTTGTCTGTCTCTCCTCACTCTTCTCGTCTGTCTCACTCACTCTTCTCGTCTGTCTCTCCTCACCCTTCTTGTCAGTCTCACCTCACTCTTCTCGTCTGTCTCACCTCACTCTTCTCGTCTGTCTCTCCTCACTCTTCTCGTCTGTCTCACCTCACTCTTCTCGTCGCATTGAGCATCCGCGTTCAGTTTTTAATTGTAGTGTCTGTTCTTTTACTGAACTAAATGATTTTTATTTCTATAAAAAATCAAAACGACGGTGGGGGTCGGTGACGCGGTGGGCAAGTGACGTAACCGGTGTTGCGGCTTAACACCGGTATCACCGTCAACACCGTCTATCGCGGCAAGCCTATAGTCAAACAGTTATTTTTTTTATTGAAACGGTTAATTGAAACTTTAGACAAAATATTTAAAAAAGTTTGCGTATATGTTTTATGTTTTGTATCATATTTGATTAATCAGGCTTTTATGGCTCATATAGTCATATAGAGACTCAGACTGAGCAAAAATATGCAATTTGGTGCTGATATTTATATGGACAAAAAGTGATAAAATTCTGCTGCTTGTGATGTAAATCAGTGAGATCTTTATAACAGTAGAGCAGATCCTGATATAAAATGATCTAAACATCAGTCGTCGCTCTATATCTCCAGTACTCTGTCTCAGTAAGATGAGATTGACATGCTCCAAACATATAATGCAGTGATTGAGAGCTGAAGAAATAAAGGCTCCTCAGAAGATGTGAGATGTTCTGGAGGCTTGTGAAGATCATTCCTCCGCTGAGGAACAGTGAAAGTAAAGCTTCTGGAAACAAACGCTCCTCAAAAGATCCTGAGGATCAGATTTGAGACTCTAAAACATGATTGATGGAGAATCAAGTAAAGCTGAGCTGCTTCAGTCCAGTAAGTGTTCATCTGGAGATATTACTGCAGTAATTCTGATGCTTACTTGATCAAAATCAGTCAAGATTTGACACGAGAAGCTCGAGCTGAAGCTGGACGTTTCACAATTACACTAAAAGAGCTTTGACTGGATACAAAACTGTAAACTATCAATCAGACGACAGAAGGTGTGGAGTGGAATGTGTGACAGGTTTTTCAGCAAAGAAATTAGCTTATCAAATATGATACAGTAGCTTTTTAGGGTTGCAAAACTAACCTTTTTATTTCTTCTAGTGGGATCTGCTATTAGTAATGAATTCTGGGCAAACTAACGAGCAGTGTTTGTGTGGTTCAGAGGCGTCTGGTGAAGTCTCTGGAGGACTTGTGCTCTCAGTACGATCTGACGGTGCGCAGCTCCACCGGTGACATCATACAGTTCATCTACGGCGGAGACGGACTCGACCCCGCGGCCATGGAGGGAAAAGACGAACCGCTAGAGTTCAGAAGAGTCCTCGACAACATCAGAGTACGTCAAAGATTATTCCCTGGTTAAGTGTTTGTTTAAACCCTGTTAGATGTTTATCATCCAAACACGTAGACCAGCGTGTTTATTAAATTATTTTTCACAAAGTATTAACCAGTATGCATGTCTGTATGATGCTTTGTACATAGAACAGATCAAATCCCCCCAAAAAAGTGACAAATCTTTTTATTTTTGTATTTTTTTGTGTGGTTCAGCTATTGCTCAATAATATATACTGTATATATAGATTGATATAGATGATATTAAAAAAATAGTTTTTTTTTCAGTTTTAAATATTTTAATCAAATATAATACTGTTTTAATTTAATAATAATAATATAAGAAATCATGTCTAAACAATTGAATTCATAAAACTTTAACAATTTATCATAATATGATCAAATTTAAGTGACTAAATTGTATTTTTTTATGGTTCAGCTATTCCTCGTGAAATATATAGATAGATGATTAAAAATATATATTTTTGTCCATTTTTGTTTCAATGGTTTAATCAAATATAGTACCGTTTTAATTTAATAATAAAAAAGCATGTCTAACCAATTAAATTAATAACATTTTAATATATGATTGCAATTTTAACAATAATAAATCTTTTATTTTTCACAAATTGTTTTTAATTTATTTGAATTCTTCGTTTCATGCTTTAATACAAATTTAGTATCAAAATGGTGGGCTTAATTCTTAAAACGTACAATTTAATCAATTAATAAAATAAAATGAAAGGTTAATTGTATAAATTAAAACATGGAAAAAATCTCTTGATGTTTAATCAATAAAATGTACATATATAAATTTCATATATAATATTATTATTATTAGTAGTAGTAGTAGTATTGATGATTAGTTCATCATAAAAATATTAATTAATATTAATAATAATTATTAACATTGTTGTTGTTGTGACTTTTTGCTATACAGATCGTGGTTTTTGGCTCATATTTTTACCATGTAGTTTTCTTCAGAGAAACTGAAGTCTAGTTCGTTCTGTTGTCATGCGGTTCTGCTGGTGTGAAACGAGAGACTTGCTGCCCACCTGTTACAATCACCGCTGCCTTATTTCGTCTCCATTCACATTCTGAAACATGATTAGCGCTTTCTGTGGGGTCTAATTGATTGAAATGATGCTGGAGGACGCTGGGATATAGAAACGCTCTCTGCGGGAACTTCTCTGAATCTGAGAGTTAAAGAGCGTGTTTATTCTTCTTTAACACTGATATCGTGTGTTTTCTCAGTCAGTGCACAGCTGTCCAGGTGAACCTGTGCTGAGCAGAAACGAGCTGATCTTAACCTCCGACTCCATCATGAAGAGAAAAGACTTCCTGTGCTGTAAAGACACGTTTCTGGAGGTGAGACAATGCTCTTTTGTCTACAGAGATTAGTCTCTTTCGTTCCAAACCCTTATGAGTTTATTTCTTCGGTGGAACACAAAAAGTAGATGTTTAGCTGAATGTTCACGCTGCTCTTTCCATACAGTGGCATCAGACAGTGAGCAGGGTCTGTCGAGCTCCCTTATTAAAAGCTACCGTTAAAGTAGTCTATATGATGATAATTCAAGTCTCCTGAAGTCATGATAATTTGTGTGAGGAACAGATTGCAACTGACTTGAGTATTTCTCAACCAGGGGCTGCAAGATGATTAAAATGAGACAAGCTTTCAAAATAATCTAAAACAGCTAAAAATGTAGATGTAAGCTTTTTTTTTTTTTTTTATTCTTTCCCTCATCAACTATGAATTTTATTTATGAACCAGGTTTCCCACAGCCTTGGAAAACTTGTATATATAAGGGAATTTTAAAAGTTTGCTTTCTAGACTTGGAAGAGTTATGGACAATTTTTATGATGAGTATTATCTATTTTGTATATTATGTTATATATTAACTATCATGGATGAATATTATATATTATTAATATAATATATAAAAATATTTGATTTGGAAGAAAGTGCTTAAATTGTAATTTGTGAGGTAATAATAATAATAATTATTATTATTTATATATTGTTATTATTTATTCTTTTATTATTTTTATTATAGCGCTCTTATTATTATTATTATAGCACTCTTATAGCACGCAAATTTAAAATAGTGACTTCTAGACCTGGAAAAGTCATCAAAATGTTTTATGATGAATGCAAATTTTTTTTTTTAGTTATGTCAAACTCTAAAGTGTTTTATTTGAAAGAAAGTGCTGAGAAATTGTAATTAGTGAGTAAAAATAGTAATAATAACCCCCCCCCAAAAAAATATTTTTAAAAAGTATAAACAGTGACGTACGTTCAGTTATTAAAACTTCAAAAAAATATGGGTTTTCATTATTTTAATTATTTACAATTATTTTATGTAATTTGTTTGAATATATTCGCTCTCCAATAGGGGTCTGAAAATGATTCAGTTCACGATTCATAGGTTTTGTGATTCTGCCTAACTACAAAAGAAATGAAGCAACACGAAGGTGAGAAAAAGATGACAGAATGCTCATTTGAACTCATTATCTCATGGTAATTAATGCATTTCCCTAGTTTAACATGATTAGTATGATCCACAGCTCTGATTTTACCCACATCCCGAGTGTATGAATTGACCACCAAACTCCACGGCTGAAGGAAATTTAACGATTTGTCAAACAATAGAAAAGTGATGAATGACAATCTGACGGAAGTTCACTCAAGACCAAAACATACAAAGAAAAAAACATTTCTTTTCTCATTTGATGCAGTTCAAGCTTCTTCACTCTTTGAATGCTCGGTTCATCAAGGATAACCCCCCCCCAAAAAAAATATTTTTAAAAAGTATAAACAGTGAAGTACGTTCAGTTATTAAAACTTCAAAAAAATATGGGGTTTCATTATTTTAATTATTTACAATTATTTTATGTAATTTGTTTGAATATATTCGCTCTCCAGTAGGGGTCTGAAAATGATTCAGTTCATGATTCATAGGTTTTGTGATTCTGCCTAACTACAAAAGAAATTAAGCAACATGAGGGTGAGAAAAAGATGACAGAATGCTCATTTGAACTCATTATCTCATGGTAATTAATGCATTTCCCTAGTTTAACATGATTAGTATGATCCACAGCTCTGATTTTACCCACATCCCGAGTGTATGAATTGACCACCAAACTCCACGGCTGAAGGAAATTTAACGATTTGTCAAACAATAGAAAAGTGATGAATGACAATCTGACGGAAGTTCACTCAAGACCAAAACATACAAAGAAAAAAACATTTCTTTTCTCATTTGATGCAGTTCAAGCTTCTTCACTCTTTGAATGCTCGGTTCATCAAGGCGCTTCTTTCGAAGTGTAGAACGCAATCGTCTCTCATAAAGAAACACGAGTGGTTTTATGGTGCTCACGAGAGGCAGCACTGATGCATTTAAACAACACGCGTCGAGAGGATGTGATGCATTGTGTCTAACAAATCTCTCACATAAAGCTCATTCCAAAAGGGATAAACTTCTGCCATCAAAGTCCATGCTGCATTTAAAACGTTTTAGTGTGGGTTATTTTTATTTAATGTGGTCAGTGTCTGTGTCTTTGGTTTGAAGGAGTTGACAGACACTGGCAGTGACAAGTACTTACAGGTACAGTACAGCCCGCATGACGTGTGTTTGAGTTGATTCATTTCAATATATGAGAGCCAGATGTGTGTTTAGTTCAGCATGAATTACAGTAGTAACCAGGGTTTTAACTTGTGCTGGTGTTGATCTACACACACTAATCCTGACGCACACTGGCAGTCAAACAGGTTTTCAGGTTTATGTGAATTTGTGTATTTATGCCTCATTCACTTTGTGACTCACTGCACCATTATAATATATAACTGGCTGAATGTCAGTGACAATTTTGGCTTATATTTCACCTTATATCAAAAGAGATTATTTTGCTGAAAGCAAATGAAGCGCATGTTTTTCTTTGTTTTGTTTTTTTGCACTATTTTCATGATAATTAAGCGTATTTCCCCCGAGGTATTTATTACTTACTGTGACTGTTCAGATATTTTCTCATTACTGTAATACATTAATGAAAATCATGTTGTCTGGAAATACTGTTACTTATTTATTATAAATCACTGTTATATTAATGTTATTTTATACTAATGTAGTATTTTTGAATATTTTGAATTTGCTTTCATTTTTATATTTTCAATTTTAGTTTATAAATTTTCTTATTTGCTTTTGGCAATTTAATAAAAAAAATAAAAAATAAAAAATAATAATAATAATTATTCCAGTTTAAGAAATTTTAGTACTTAAACTTTAGTTCTTAAACTTATTGTATTTATTAGTTTCTAAGGCAACAATTTTAATTATCATTTCTAATAAAGTGTGAACATTTTTAGTTTATCTATTTTTTTATTTTATTTTGTTTCTGCTTTATTTAATTTGGCAAAAACTATTTGTAATAGTTTTGGTTTTAGTTAGCAGTAACAACACTGGTAAAGATTAAAGTCTGTACAATAAATACTACATTATTTAGATATTTTAGGTATTTAAGAACTTAAATTTATTTATTTATTTATTGTGTGTTTTGTATTACAGTAATGAGATTTTTGATGCATCAAATCCTAATGGTCCTAAAAATAAGTTATTGATTTTGCTGCAGTTAATGAGCTCTGCAGTGCATTCTGGGTTCATTGTGTTCTTGTAAATGTTTCTGAATGCTTTAAAATCTGTTCAATTCCAGGAAATCAGAAAGTTCATCAAAACGGTTTCGGAGAAAATCAAAAAGACACGCGACAAGTATGGCATCAACGACAACGGAACGACAGAGGTGAGAGCTCAGCTTCGAGAGTGTTTATGCGCTTGTGTCTGACGACCTGTTTTCTCATTCATTCCAGCCTAAAGTTCTGTACCAGTTGGACAGAATCACTCCGACCCAGCTGGAGAAGTTTCTGGAAACCTGCAGGGACAAATATATGAGGTAACACAGTGGTACACGAGCTGTAATTGCACTTGTTCGGTTCAGTAGACTGATGCTGGTCTAATGAGCTGAGCGTAATCTGCTGCTGCGACGGGCAGAAAGAGCTGCAGCATTACTGACCACATCAGGCTCTTTCCAGTTGTATAACGCTTATGCAATGACTTCTAAGGCTAAAATGAGATCCTGAAATGATTTAACCGCTGTTGAGAGACAGAAATGGTTTTAACGTGATTTGTATGACGCTCAGGGCGCAGATGGAGCCGGGCTCTGCCGTCGGGGCGCTGTGTGCTCAGAGCATCGGGGAGCCGGGGACTCAGATGACCCTCAAGACGTTTCACTTCGCTGGAGTCGCTTCCATGAACATCACTCTGGGAGTCCCGAGAATCAAAGAGATCATCAATGCGTCCAAGAACATCAGGTGACTTCAGAAACCCTGGAAAACCTGGAAATGTCAGAATTGAATTGTTTTCAGGACTGGAAATTATAAGTAATGATTTTTAGAATTTTTTTTGGGTATAATTTTTTTTTATAACTTATTGTAAATTATTGTATTTATATATTTTGTTTTATGTCCATATCTCAAAAAATATGTAAATATTATTTTTATTTTATATACGACTTGTTTTTTCTTAACTATTCTTTATTTCTTCACTGTTCTTTGATATACCTTTGAGTACCATAAAAATACTATGGTACATAAGTATGATAATGTGCTATGGTATTACCATTTGATATACCACTGTATTATTAAACACTGCAGGATTTTTTTTATAATAAACCATAACCATAAGCCAAACTCAAATCCTTTAAACTGACCTGTCAGAGAAAAATCCTGAAACAACCTTCACAAAATAGCAATACAAAATTTCTAGACTTATTGATGTACAGGTGACTGTAAGTGCAGCGGCTGACACAAGTGCAATTGATTCATGAGAGTTTGATCTCGACCCCTGAAGGAGGAAAACTCATTTGTCAATCAGCGGCAGAAGCCTTGAGCCGAGCACCGCGGGCGGTGGGTGAATGACCACCTGTCACCTGGGAGTCCCGAGAATCAAAGAGATCATCAATGCGTCCAAGAACATCAGGTGACTTCAGAAACCCTGGAAAACCTGGAAATGTCAGGGAATTGTGTTTTCCAGGCTTGGAAAAGTCATAATATTTTGTAGTGAATCTTTTTTTTTTTTTTATCATTTATAATAATATAAATTTAAATATGAATAATTTATGATTATAAATAAAAATGATAAATTATTTGTTGTATTTTAATTTTAATTTTAGTTTGAGTAATTTTTTGTACTTTTGGCCTTTTAACAAATTTTTAAATGTTTGAAATAAGCATTTTTTTTATTTCAGCTTTCGTTATATATTTCGTTATATTTATATATATATATATATATATATATATATATAAATAAATTGAATTGTTTTCAGGACTGGAAATTATAAGTAATGATTTTTAGAAATTTTTTTGGGTATAATTTTTTTTTATAACTTATTGTAAATTATTGTATTTATATATTTTGTTTTATGTCCATATCTCAAAAAATATGTAAATATTATTTTTATTTTATATACGACTTGTTTTTTCTTAACTATTCTTTATTTCTTCACTGTTCTTTGATATACCTTTGAGTACCATAAAAATACTATGGTACATAAGTATGATAATGTGCTATGGTATTACCATTTGATATACCACTGTATTATTAAACACTGCAGGATTTTTTTTATAATAAACCATAACCATAAGCCAAACTCAAATCCTTTAAACTGACCTGTCAGAGAAAAATCCTGAAACAACCTTCACAAAATAGCAATACAAAATTTCTAGACTTATTGATGTACAGGTGACTGTAAGTGCAGCGGCTGACACAAGTGCAATTGATTCATGAGAGTTTGATCTCGACCCCTGAAGGAGGAAAACTCATTTGTCAATCAGCGGCAGAAGCCTTGAGCCGAGCACCGCGGGCGGTGGGTGAATGACCACCTGTCACCTCAGTTGGTTGGAGGAGTGTTAGCGTGCAGCTCCAGCATGATTGCTGCTGTTGACGCTTCACTGATGATTAATGGCTGCAGTAACCCCAGTTCTTATTCCTAATGAGTCTCTCTGTGTCTCAGTACGCCCATCATAAGTGCCAACCTGGATACCGTTGATGACCCAGACTTCGCTCGGCTGGTGAAAGGACGCATTGAGAAAACTCTACTGGGAGAGGTACACTGAGTTTGACATCTGCTGATTATTAATACTGCATTAGTATTGCTATTGCTCATGCTTCCTGTTTGGAGTGAAATTAAAATGCACCTGATTGAATTAGACGTGCATTGAATTAGTAACATCCTGGCAATCACCCAGAACACCATGCCAACTGCAGTGAAATGCACTAAATATACTCAAAACACCTTAGCAACCCCATAGCAATGCCCTGGCAACCCCCCAAAACATGCCAACTGCAAAGCAATGCATTAAAAACACTCGGAACACCTTAGCAACACCCTGGCAACCTGCCAGAACACCATGCCAACTGCAGTGAAATGCATTAAAGTACTCCGAACGCCTTAGCAAGCCCATAGTAACAACCCAGCAACCACCCAAAACATGCCCGCTGCAGAGCAATGCATTAAAAACACTCAAAACACCTTGACAACCCCATAGCAACATCTTGGCAACCACACAAAACATGCCAACTGCAAAGCAATGCATTAAAAACACTCCGAGCACCTTATCAACACCCTGGCAACCATCCAGAATACCATGCCAACTGCAGAGCAATGCATTAATGTACTCAGAACGCCTTAGCAACCCCATAGCAACGCCCTGGCAACCACCCAGAACACCATGTCAAACACGTACTGTAACAATCCATTAAAAACACTCAGAACACCTTAGCAACATCTTGGCAACCACCCGAAACATGCCCGCTGCAGAGCAATGCATTAAAAACACTCAGAACACCTTAGCAACACCCTGGCAACCACCCAGAACACCAAGCCAACTGCAGAGCAATGCATTAATGCACTCAGAACACCTTTTATACTGTAGCAATCAATTAAATATACTCAGAACATCTTGGCAATCCCATGGAAACCACCCAAAACATCATGCCAAACACATAGCCATGCATTAAAAACACTCAGAACACCTTAGCAACACCCTGGCAACCATCTAGAATGCACTAGGGATCATGGGGTTAGATTTTTTTTTTTTTGCATGAAAAAACACCACTTTAAATTTAAAAAATGCATTTGTTTTTGAAATGCAGTGCAGTGTGGGAAAATGATCACCTCTCTGGCCTGTAGCATGTGAGATTGTCCTGCATTTATATTCAGTATGCGCATGATTGAAATGGGTGTCAGATTGTTTGTAATGGAGGGATGCAGAATAACCTTTGATCTGAGTGAGTCCGAATTGAAAAAGCCTTTCATTCATGTTTTATGTCATAGAAACTGTTCCAAACATTTCAGAGGAATATAAAGTCATTATAAGGCTTTCAGAAAAAGTAGGATACCTCTTACTTTCTTTACTGTTGTTTGCTTTCATATTAATCAGTGAATCGATTGATAGTTTCTGTCAGATTTCCGAGTACATCGAGGAGGTTTTCCTGCCTGATGATTGTTTCATCCTGGTGAAGCTGTCGCTAGAGAGGATTCGTCTTCTGAGGTTGGAGGTAACGGCAGATTGATCATAATTACCTGTTAATGACAGACTGGAGCTGAAAATGATTCCTCCAGCATCAGTGTTTTTATCGGTCTCTGGATTGTCACTTAGTTATATGGATGGTTCTGCCTTTGTCATTACTGTATTTCTCTCCATCTCTCAGCAGCTGATGCAGCTGTTCCTGTTGAGTGATTTTAAATGATGGATGTTCTTGACACAGTGATGATCCTCCTCTGCAGAGGTTTATAGAGTCGTATTGTTGTTTTGTTCTGTTCAGGTGAACGCAGAGACGGTGCGTTACGCCATCTGTACGTCAAAGCTGCGGGTGAAGCCGGGCGATATCGCGGTTCACGGAGAGGCCGTGGTCTGTGTGACTCCGAGAGAAAACAGCAAGAGCTCCATGTATTACGTCCTGCAGTCGCTCAAACAGGAGCTTCCTAAGGTCAGTCCTGACACCGTGTTGGACTTTCTGTACGCTGTCATAATAGTCATAAGCTTCCCAATAGCTGAAGCTGAAATCTATAGAACAGAGTGACCAATATAATCTTTATGTAATGCAATTTTAATTTGCAAATCAGATTCTCTGTTTTGTTGAATAGAACCTGGAGACACTTTGTGAAACATTCAAAAGATCACCTAAACAGCATATAGAAAGAATAAACACAAATTTCTAGCTTTTATTTTGTTATATTAAGTTATAGCAATTAATAAAGTTTAACAGTGGAGAACGATTTTTTTTATACAGTATTTTGTTAATTTAGAAATATATTGTTCATTGTTAATTCATATTTGTTCAAAATTCATTTATGTTCATTTATGCCAATTGAAATGCTAAAAATGTATTAGTACATGAGGAATAGTGTTGGTATTGTAAACTAAAACTAAGTAGTAAGTAAAGCTGAAAAAACTATAAATATTAGTTTTAACTTTGAAAAAAATTGATTTAAAGTTAAAGTACTTAAATTAGTAAAACTGAAATATATTACAGTATTAAAGTAAAACTGAAATATATTAATTATTAAATACCATATTAGTATATAAATGATACTAAAATAACACTTAATATGGAAATAAACATTTTATTTCAATCTAAGTTTGTTATAGTTGAAGCATTAAAATTACTTAAACTAAAACGGTCAGTTTAAAGCTAAACTAGTAACAATGACACTTAATATGGAAATTAACAAACCTAGATTGAAATAAAATGTTTAAGTACTAAAATATACTAAAACTAAAACTGAAGTGAATTTAAAGCTAAATAACTATTAGAAAATGACAGTATTGAAATGAGCAAACCTAGATCGCTATAAATGCTCTACATGCATTGTTAGTTCTTAAAGGGTGGGGTAAGTGATTTCTGGTAGCCAATGTTGATATTTCAAATCACCAAAACAAACACGCCCCTATTTTGATAGCTCCGCCCCACACATACATAGCTGAAGGGAACGACAATATGATTACAGATGAACAAACAAGCGAACATGACACGAGCATATTCAAGCAAAAGCCAGCATATATTAGTTCTGTGAAACAAAGCAAAACCAGTGTTACTCACCTATAGAGAAGAAACAAAGCAACCTCGGCCTTCCCGCTCCTTGAGTTCTCTCCAGTGCTGGAAAGCTGATCCGATATTTACACGGGTCCTACTTCTTGCCTTATCGTTAGCTGCCTTTTGTTCCGCAGAAGTTTTCCTCTTTTGTTTTTTATCCGCCATCTCTATCTTTCTGTCGTCGCTCAGCTCGGCTAATATCCTTCCTGCGCACTGAGCGCTCTCTCTCTCTCCACATCATGAGTAGACACGCCCCTTACTGCTGATTGGCTACAAGTTTGTTTTGGTACTCGGCCCGACTCAGTTTTCTAAAACGTTTTTGAAAAAATACATACCCCACCTTTAACTAATGTAGTTAAATAATGTTTACGGATTGAACCATGTTGTAAAATGCAACCCATTTCTCTTTAACTAAAATGTGTGTGTTTGCTAATCGAGCAAAAGGAGAAGTTTAAACGCAGGGCCTGCTTTCAGCTAATCACCTCAAAGTGGCCAAATATCGGCCAGATATTAGTGCGTGTGGCAGATATATCGGTCTACTGTTAATAGATCAAAATGTGTGCGTGCGCGTGCATGTGTGCGTGTGTGTGTGCGCGTGCGTGTGCGTGTGTGTGTGTGCGTGTGCGTTGCGTGCGTGTGTGCAGGTGGTGGTCCAGGGCATCCCTGAAGTGGCGCGTGCCGTCATTCACATTGATGAACAGAGCAGCAAACAGAAGTTCAAACTGCTGGTGGAGGGAGATAATCTCAGGGCTGTCATGGCAACACACGGCGTCAACGGCAACAGAACAACATCTAACAACACGTATGAGGTAGCGACAGTCAGAGATACACACACACTGATCAAGCTGTTCACTTTCCTCAATGTTCCTTCTGCAAACGGCAGTGTTTTTGCTTTTAAATGCAGGAATTACACCGCCCTGCATCATATCTGCTGAATGAAATATAAGACTTGTTTCTTACTCATTTACAGCCACTTACAACCTTAATGGTCCTTAATGCAAAAATATTTTATTACTAATTTCCCTAATGTGCGAAAATAAATGTTATTTTCCTAGATGTAGAAATGTGAGATTCACCCTTCAATTTGGTAGTTTTTAGCAGCGCAAATTGAGATTTTTCAAATTTTTTTATTATTTATATTATTATTAATTTCTTATTACATTTTTATATATATATATATTTTTTATTTTATTTTTTATTTTAATTATTTTAAATGTGAGATTCACCCTTCAATTTGGTAGTTTTTAGCAGCGCAAATTGAGATTTTTCACATTTTTTTATTATTTATATTATTATTAATTTCTTATTACATTTTTATATATATATATATTTTTTATTTTATTTTTTATTTTAATGTTTTTTATTTATTTACTTTTTTTTTTTTTATATCTACTGAATGAAATATAAGACTCGTTTCTTACTCATTTACAGCCACTTACAACCTTTTGTAAGGGGAAGAAGCCTTCATTTATCCCTTAATCGACAGACACGTGAATCCTGTCTGAATCTGAGCCACACTACAACGATTTGTTCAAGTCTCAGCCCATTTTCACACATGTGACTTTATTTTTAGGGTTGCAAAGTGGTGGAACATTTCCGGTAAATATCTGGAAACTTTTTGGGAAACTTTCAGATAGTTTTGGAAATTTGTGTAAAGTTTCTAGAAATCTTCCGACCCTTTGCAACCATAATTATTTTATGCCTAATGTTGACTTCAAGGTTAGAAAATGCAATCAGGATCCAGATGTTTTCTGCTTCATCTGTGGATGTTTTACTGCTTCCAAACAGTGGCAGATTTTGTGAAGAAGCTTATTTATTTATAAACTCACATTTATGTAATGTTCTTTGAGATTAAATGAAGTATTTGAACAGATTTTGAAAAGTTAAATGATATATTTTAAATACTTCTTTTGTCATTAAAACCCAAACTTTTTACATTTGACTGCTTTTGTTGTTTTGACAAGTGCATTAAAGCTGATACATTCATTCTTATTTTGTAAAAACTGTACATGATGAAAAATTATTATTGATATTTTTGAACTCTGCATCATCAAATTAGGTAATATTAGGCGTAATATTTTTTGAAAATTAGAAGCTTTTTCAGCTTTACAATAACCAAATATTTTTTTTAATAAATAAACTGGATGTCAGCTGTCCTCTACAAACTCATTGCTCTCTTGCCTTGTTCTGCAGGTGTCTCTGAGTGCATTATAATGGGAATCCCCATGAACATCGGCACTGGACTCTTTAAACTCTTACACAGCGCCACGAAGAAGCCCAATCCCCCGCGCAGGCCTTTGCTCTTTGACAGTCCTGATTTCCACATCCCTCTGGCCTTATAAACCGCCGCCGTGTCCGGATGGCTGTGACGTCGAGCGTAATGAGCGTTTGCTGTGGGATTTTAAGTTTAACACCGTCTTTCCCATTTGAAACGGTGGGAATGAGCTGCAGGAATGATGATCTGATGAATGAATCCGCATAAGACTGAAATCACTGATGATTTTTATTATCTTGATGATAATAGACCTTTATGTTGGGATTCCTGCAAATGTCCAGCCCTGTTATTTTCTCATTTGAGATTATATTTTTTACTTGTTAAAGGTTAAATGATGGAGTTTAATTGAGGCAGTTGTATTTATAGATTAGTAATCAAATCTAATGTATGCAACCGAAGGCACACGTGTGATTTTGTTTTCATTTTCTTTGTGCTGCTGCTGTGTTTGCTGAAGACAGGCATGGCTGATGTCCATGTTTTATGTAAATATGTATCAGGTGTGAATAAAATGTACATTACGAAGACACCAGCGGCACATTGCTTCACGTTATTTATTTTTTTGCGCATTATTAAAACTGTCAGACACTGTGAATGCGTTTGAGACCATGCACATCACATGCTTTTACACATCAAGCCGCTGAGATTCGTTGCAAAAACAGACGCAAGGCTTGCTTGCAAATGTGGCGCTCCATCGTGTGATTTTCTCTGTTCCACGCTCTCAGTTAAAATGCACATGTAATCGAGCGTGCATGTTACAAACACACTGATAAAGACAAAGTCACCACCTTTAACAAGCACATTTTCACCCTGTAGAGGAACTGGTTAGTTCATTGTCATCAGCATGAATAATTTAACAGTCCCAGCTGTTCATCACAACTCTGCCAGAGGAGTATTTACATTATCCAAGACTTTCAAAAAGAAAGAAATGGTGCTAACACTTTACTTGAAGCTTTTATATATAACGCATTATAAAAATATTTTGAGTGGATTAATTATGCCTTGTAATGCACCTTATAATGCAATGTACGATATCACGAATAATTGTGACCACAGTTATAATGCTCATCTTATTCATTGTTACATCTTTAGAAAGTATAATGCAATAAAACACAACAATTTTTGATGTAACAAGGAATATGCAAATATTATAATGCATTTTAACTTTGGTTACAGTTATGTATTATAATGTATATAATGATATGCATCAAGTAAAGTGTTACTGAAATAGTTTATAGAAAAATGTTATTTGCCAATCCTAATTTTGAGGTGTTTGGAGAAGTGCACGCTGAGGTTGGGCCGCTGAACGGCGCCGCTCTGCTGGACGGGACGCCGCAGGTACGCATGAAGAGTGGCCACGCAGTTCTTCTTGAAGTTCTCGTTCATGAAGGCGTAGATGATGGGGTTGTTGAAGGAGTTGGAGAAGCCGATGGCCTGCACCACAGCGATGATCATGTTCACCGTGACCTCGTCATAGTTCTTCTCCAGCTCGTCTGCATGAAAAATAGACAGATATTTTGATAAATTAGAACTGAAGGTTTATTCCTTATTCGTTTTAATGTCAGGTATATGGATGGCTCATATTTACAGTTAATTAACAAAAAAGGAGATCATATGGGTTAGTTGAAATCATTTGGGAAGGGAATGTGTTTACAGGATGGTTTAACGTTTGAAAATTAAAAAATTAAGACAGCCATAAATATTAGAATTGTAATTTCACTATTATGTAAAATAAAATATTATAAATATATTTATAAATATTATTACATTTTCTTTAGATATTATTTTACAAATATTATAATAGTAATTTTTTCCGTTTTGATTTAGCAATTAATTATATATAATTATTATATTTTAGTATAATAATAAATTATTATTGCTCCTAAATAAAAGCCCTACATTATTATTACTATTGAAAAAAAAAAATATATATTATTTATGTCATATGAATGAAATAATAATCAAGTCATTAATTATTATTTTTTATTATTATTGTATAGTATAGTTATATTGATAAAATTGTGCAGCCCTACAAACCAGCACAGCAAACCTGAAATTTTATTTTTGCACTTTCAATCAAAATTTTATTTCGGAAAAATCTGAAAATTTAAAACAATTGTGCAGCCCTACATTATTATTACTTTTTGCTAAATAAAAAAATTATATTATTATTTAATAGACATATTATTGATATATAATCAAGTCATTAATTACTTTTTTATTATTAATAATATTATTGTATAGTTATGTTGATAAAATTTTGCAGCCCTACAAACCAGCACAGCAAACCTGGAATTTTATTTGTACAATTTCAGTCAAAATTTTATTTCAGAAAAATTTGAAAAAAAAAAAAAATTTGTGCAGCCCTACATTTAGACTAGCTTATTTAAGTGTTATTGCATATTTTAAATGTTTATTCACAGTGTTGAGTGCTAATGAGTCTCCAAATGATGTAGTAATGGATACTGTGTCCTAACCAGACATAATGTGATAAAAGCTTAATGTAGATCTAGAGCAGCCAGTCACAGCAATCAACAGGCCTACGTGTCGCTGCGCCTGGTTTAGGACACAGTACTAGTTACCCAGAACAGAAACTGTAATATTTGCAGGGATATCTGAACTTACAGTATAGTGCTGTTGTGCTCGAGTAGCGAGAGGCAATCAAATAAAGCAGAAGCGTTGTGTGCGGTGGGTGCTACTAGTCTAATAATTAATCATCTGGGTTGTTAACTGTGATTGTGGGTTCAGCCTCAAATATAAGTGACCACATAACCACATAACCACAGCTTACTGTAATTACACGACCTGTCATGATGAATAAATGTGCCTACTGTGATTCAGCTCATTCACACCGAGCTGCTGTGATCTCTATTCAGTCTTAACACGTCATGTGACGCCTACTGCAGGAGTAAATGCACCGTTGCACACTTACTGTACTCGAACAGCATGTGCACGATATGAAACGGAGCCCAGCAGATGGTGAACAGCAGGACGATAGTGATCATCATTTTGACGGCACGTTTCTTCTTCCTGTTTGAACAACAAAATACAGCTGTGGAGGTATGTTTCTGTAACTATACACCGGTTTATTAATACAAAAACTCATTCGCACAATGCGTTTGCTTATGTAGTGTGATGAGTTTCCGAATTAAATATTTTGTATTTTAGTATTTTGAATGCATTAATTATGCCATGTAATGCACCTTATAATGCATTGCACGATCTCATGAAAAACGGTAACAATAGTTATTCCCATCTATTCATTGTTACACCTTTAGAAAGTATAAAACCCAACAAACAAGTTTCAGATGTAACAAGGAATTAGCAAATATTATAATGCACATCGTGTAATTAATTAGATTAAACATCTGAATCACTTGACAGCCCTAATAAATCATTATTAATAAATAAAAGAATTATTATTTTTATTTTATTGCCATAATTATAATGACAAAATTTTGGACAAATTGTGCAGCCCTACAAACAAGCAAAGAATTATTTTTTTTGTAATTTTATATCAGAAAAATTTCAATTATAGTTTTTTCCCCAAATCGTGCAATTATTTATTAATACAAGGAATCTGCAAATATTATAATGCATTTTAACTTTAGTTTGTTTAGCTTTAGTTATTACTACTTTAATTTTGTTTAGTTAGTTACTTAGTTTATGAAAACATATAATGCATTTCAACATACATTTTGAATACCTATATAATGCATTTTACGTAATGGCTTCAAATGTCATTTTATTCCATATTATTCAGCAAATAAGCTTGATTTTATCCACCGGAATTTGATTGTATGGAAACATGTAATGTTATTGGGTAAAATAAATGAAAGGCATTTTGAATGTGAAGCAAGTTATTTGCATTATATTTTCCTGTTTAATTTGGAAATGCATCACATTACAAAAAACCGTCAAATAGAAAAACTGGGAATTATAGTAAAATGGTTTGGCTGTGAAACATGCATCGTTTTCAGTTGTTTGGACACTTGCCTGGAGATTTTGTTGATCTCTCTGTGGTTCATGGTGCTGAGGACGGAAGAGTCTCCCACGCGTTTCCGGATCCAGAGCTCGATGCCGATGCGGCTGTAGAGGAAGAGCATGGCGGCCAGCGGCAGCAGGAACAGCGCCACCATGATGAAGGTGGTGTAAACCTGACGGTGCAGCAGCGAGTGCCAGCGCTCCTGACAGCACACGTGATGATGATCGTACAGGAAGTCATACTTCACCTGAGGAACACAGACAAGAGAGTAAACCTAACTGGTATTCATACAGAGCATGCATGACTTTAAAGGTGCCACAAACTGTTTATTTTAGAGTAGGGATGGGTGATAAAACTATATGTGACTCTGCAGCACAAAACCAGTCATAAGGGTTCATCTGAAAGCTGAATAAATAAGCTTTCCATTGATGTATGGTTTGTTAGGATAGGACAATATTTGGCTGAGATACAACTATTTGAAAATCTGGAATCTGAGGGTGCAAAAAAAATCTAAATATTGAGAAAATCATCTTTAAAGTTGTTCAAATGAAGTTCTTAGCAATGCATATTACTAATCAAAAATTAAGTTTTGATATATTTACGGTAGGAAATT
The DNA here is from genome assembly GCF_001515625.1 of Sinocyclocheilus rhinocerous. Taxonomy (NCBI): domain Eukaryota; kingdom Metazoa; phylum Chordata; class Actinopteri; order Cypriniformes; family Cyprinidae; genus Sinocyclocheilus; species Sinocyclocheilus rhinocerous. Next base: position 159,045 of record NW_015647153.1, read on the forward strand.
TACAAAATATCTTCATGGAACATGATCTTTACTTAATATCCTAATGATTTTTGTCATAAAAGAAAAATCAATAATTTTGACCCATACAATGTATTGTTGGCTATTGCTAGAAATATACCCCAGCGACTTAACACTGCTTTTGTGCTCCAGGGTCACATATCACGATATTTTCTGGTATTTATTGCAATAACGAAATCAATGACGATAATTCATATGCATCCACTGAGAGACAAAAAACTCCTGTTTCTTTAGAGAGAAGTATTATCTTTCCTATTTTTACCAAAAATAGGGTGTTGTTGTGAGCACACAGGTAATGTAATGGCCGTTTCATTCATACTGGAAGCCAGAGGGCGCCCTCGTGCAGAAACTCCACTAATATGGACAAAGACATCCAGCTATGGTTGTAGCCGAGTAAAAAGATGATAGAAACGCTTACACTGATGAAACATGAAGACAATAAACACACGATTGTGACAATATATGGTTTATAAACCAGGTTTGTAAACAGGCTCATACACATGCAAAAAAATAAAAATAAAATTCATTGCACAGAATGATTTTTTTTGTCGCACTGTACAGCCCTGACCATATCTTTTATCTTTTCATAAGACTTTTTAAACTTCCGGCTAAAATACGAGTCCATAATCCATAATAACGCTTCCTCCAGTGAAAAAGTGCATCTGCAGAGCATCCATTGCTGAGACACTGATGCAATGCTACATTTCTACAAACCTGATGAAGAAACAAACTCATCCTAATCTGGGATGGCCTGAGGGTGAGCACGTTTTCAGCACATTTAAATTTTTGGGTGAACTATTGCTTTAAATTCAAATCTAGAATTTGTGTGCATATTCATCTAATTTATCATGCAACACTATTCTGGGACTACTGATATGACACTTGATGTTGTTTTTGTAACTTTCCAAACTTGACAGACGTCATTAGATGGAAAAATCAGCGTAAAGTTCTTCAGAAGTGACACAAGGGTGAGTAATGACTCGTTTGATGAACTCAAATAAATCAATGAGTAACACACAAACTTTTGCAATAAGACTCTCAGAATTGAACCGCACTCCAGTGAATCTTTTCTACTGTCACCTGATTCGTCAGACTGATGTGGCATCAGCGTCTCTGATCTGCTGACGGCCAAGCGTGACTAAATTATCTTTTTCACATGTCAAAGCAATTAACCTTGCACTTGTTAAATACTATCGGTTTACTGTGACTGTAATTAAACACTCAATCTGTTCTCAATATCTTCTGTGATATCACTCGCCTCTAGCTGTTGCACGAACAGCATCGGTGATCCGACCATGACAGCAGCGATCCACACCAGCCCTGTATAGATGTATACAAATCAGATCAGCGTGACGTCCAGCAAGTGCAAGACCAGCATTTGTGGTTAAAAAGTATATAAAGTTTTATTTTTTTTAGAAAATGAGCGATGGTTTCTCTAGATAAGAGTCTTATTCCTCGGCTGGGATCGTGTAGAGCTCTTTGAAGCTGCACTTTGAACCTTCAACCCGTTGAACACCATTGAAGTCCATTATATGGAGAAAAATCCTGGAAGGTTTTCCTCAAAAACCTTCATTTCTTTGCGACTGAAGACAGAAAGACACGAACATCTTGGATGACATGATGGGAGAGTAAATTTTTTTTCTGGAAGTGAACTAATCCTTTAAATAGCTTTTTGTTTATTGTTATTTATTCTGTTTACACTATGATTGCCTTGCTGCTGACGTGGTGTTAAATAAATTCATTAAATAAAATGATGGCTGATATTTATGATACAGTTTAATGATAGTAAATTCAATTAAATGAGCTTGTATTTCACACAATATTTGCTCAAAATCCCTAAAGAAATTTAAAACAGGACATGTTTATTATGAATTATTATGAATCGGTCAAGTAGGAACAAGTATTGGTACAGTTTTTAATATTGAGATACTGTTATTTTCTATTTAATGTATAAAATTTCAATTTTTTATTATATTTAAAAAAAAAATTATTTTCCGTTTTCATTTTAATGTGTGCTTATGTCATTTTTTATTAATTATTGTGTTTTTGTTATTTTATATTGTATTTTTAAATATGTCTATATAGTTTTTTTTCAGTGGTAACACTTCAGATTAACACACATTCACTATTAACTAAGAGTTTTCCCTCAATAAACTCCTAATTTGCTGCTTATTAATAGTGAGGTAGTTGTTAAGTTTAGGTATTGGGCCGGGTTAAGGGATGTAGAACATGGTCATGCAGAATAAGGCTTTGATATGTGCCTAATAAGTACTAATAAACAGCCAAAATGCTAGTAATATGCATGCTAATAAGCAACTAGTTAATAATGAGAATTGGACCTTAAAGTGTTAACTTTTCAGTTTTAGTCTGTTTTTTTTTTTTAGTTCTTTTTTATAGTTTCATTTTAATTTTAGTCAAAGATTTAGTAATTTTGTGTCTTTTTGTCATTTTTAGAAGTTTTTTTATTTTCATGTCTATTTCTTTTTTTTCTTCTTTTTTTTTTGTATAGTAGTAGTTTAAGTTATATGAAATGGAAATGCATATATATATAATTTATTACCCTGTCCGTTAATAAAATATCACAATTTATTATATAGACTAACTGACTGCATTTGTGGATTAGGTTTCGTTTGCTTTGATAACACTAACAGAGAGTCATATATCGTTTGAATTTGCAGCACAACCAGCCGCCAAAGTGATTTACTGCACAAAAACGTTTGTCCAGAGGGAAGGAGAGCAGCACAAACCCCTGAATTACTGAGGATTAAAGGTGCGTCACTGGACATCGTGCTCCATTCATGTCCATTCACACCTGTACTAACGCATGAGAGCAGAAACTCAAGCACACGGTGAAGGTTTGTTTTTCTCTGCATACTAAAAGTCAGGTTTGATGACCTCTGAACTCCTGGCTCCAGACAGAGAATACAAACTTCAGCACTGCATGATTTACAGTTTTATGGGAAATTTTAGCATGCTTATGTGACCTGCACTCTCATTGGTTGTGGATCATTTGTTGCTTTGCATGAAATCAGACTTGCCAAAGTGTGCTGTGTCGCTCATAACAGTGACAACGTGTGTTTCCATACAGGTGTGTATATATTTGTCTAATGACTTCTCGCTGTAATATTAAACGGTGCATTTGCATTTCAAAATCAGTGTTTTAATGCAGTGATGATAAACATAAAAATGAGAGACGTTTGCCGTGTATTTGCTCCACACTTCTCATAATCCTACTTTAGATTCAGACCTGGAGCGTCTCTTTAATTAAACCCCACAGGAAAACTGTCCGATGGTATTACCATGGGTTTTTTAAACATACAGTGGTACTGACTGATTACCATGTTTGTAAATCATTACCAAAGTACTTAACATGATACCATGGTGCTATCTGACATGCCACAAAAAAAATTTATTATAATAGTAGGGTACAACGGGGCTAAAAATGTGCCATTCACTGTGCCTAAAATGTATAATTGCAGAAAAAATATATACGTTGTATTGAACATTAATGGAGCAACAGATTTTGTGTGAAAATAAATCATTCAAGTTTTTTTTGTTTAAAAATCTTATAAATGTATGAGGTGGCAAGAGGGGCCTTTTACCCCACACACGGTATTGATACAAATACTAAAGCTAAAATAATGTTGTTTTTTTTTAAAATAATGTCTAAGTTAATACTTGTTCAAAATGATCACTTTAGCAAAGTTTGTACTTTTTTCTGCTTATTTTGAAAAATAAAAGAATACATTTTTTTTTCAATAAATATACTGTCATTCAAATATATTAATATAAAAAAATATATTTTAAAATTCAGAAGCAAAATCGTTTTAATAAGTAAAGATTCTGAAAGTATTGAAGGAGATCCAATAATAATTGAATATATATTTGCAGTAGTAACAACAAATGATATTTTATTATATGATATGATTAATATCATGTTTTTAAATATGATGGTTTCATTCTAAACATGGTGATTATCTCTAATATGGACACCCAAAATAATATATGATATTTACCATCTGAATCTAACCATGTCATGTCAACAAATGGAAAAGTCAGCCATCTATTAATTATCATGTTAATTACTGTGCGCCTTTAGCCCCCACAGCAGGGGGCACTTTATACCCCAAATACCATACTTTTACATATTCTTTCGTTAGCCAGTCCTGTGCTTCTCCATCAGCCGCTGGAACAGAGACTCCGATCGGACAAACTCTGCGTCCAGATCCCGTGAAGCCATGACTGCCTGTGTGTGTTTACACTGGTTACTAAGCAACAGCAGAACTGGACAGTCCTGCACCCTTCGGAAGCTCTCTTTTAAGGGAACAGTGCTTAGGAAGCACTTCTCAGTCGAACGCACCGATGCATGTATATAGACAGTACATTTTTGGGTGAACTATCCCTTTAACTCTGGGTGAATTTTCACACATTGGAGGATTTGACAAAGAGACCTAATACAGGACAACAGATCGAGAGCGTTTTGTATATATGATATTTACCATCTGAGTCTAACCATGTCATGTCAACAAATGGAAAAGTCAGCCATCTATTAATTATCATGTTAATAACTGAGCCTTTAGCCCCAACAGCAGGGGCGCTTTTTACCCCAAATACCGTACTTTTACATATTCTTTCGTTATTTAAAAACTGTTGCTTTAATTATCTTAAACAAAACTGAAAATCATAAAGAAGACCTTTGTCTCAAAATATATGCATTAATTTTAGCGATTCTCGTTTGCTACTTAAATATACAACAT
>NW_015647153.1:165364-165763 GCF_001515625.1 Sinocyclocheilus rhinocerous
TTTAAAAAAACATAAAATATTAGATCAAGTAAGCACAGAATCAACTTTGCGCTGCTGCGCGCGATCGCGTCAAGGATCAGACAAATATACACGTGCATCTTGAAAAGCAGATGTTTTGGAAAGTGCTACGCCACGTTTTTGTGCCGTCTAGTGGTTTAGATGAAAACACCTTTACCCTATTATCATGATACTTTGTGGTGCTTTTGTGTATATAAAGTATATAATGTATGTACTGTATGTGTGTGTGTGTATATATATATACTGTATATATATATATATATATATATATTCCGATTTCCGATTTTTTGGTAGTGTGACCTGCCGATACCAATTTTTGCCAATTCCAATTTTCTTTCTAAGAACTATAATTGACAGCATATACAAACAAAAATCTACTTT
>NW_015647153.1:173394-174080 GCF_001515625.1 Sinocyclocheilus rhinocerous
ATAAACATAGTGGGAAATGACATCTGTTTTGTGACATACAGCAACTCATTTTAAGTTAACTATTTCTTCCTCTTTCCATTTACAGAGCACTTTATTTTGAGAGTTGTTTAAGTGGGAGAAAATCTGTAACTTAGTCCAGATTGGGGTAATTGTAATGTTTAATCATTTCTTTTATTATGTCAATAATTATTTTTGCATTGAAATTACCCCAATCTGGACTAAGTTACAGATTTTCTCTCACTTAAACAACTCTCAAAATAAAGTGCTCTGTGCCTGGAAAGAGGAAGAAATAGTTAACTTAAAATGAGTTGCTGTATGGAACAAAACAGATGTCATTTCCCACTATGTTTATAAATGGTCATTTTTTCCCCCTAACCTTATTAAATGTCTCATCTTTCACATCAAATATTTACTTTGTTTCAGTTAATTCAGTTAGTATAATAAGAAACTGTAGAGTTGTTACCATTCAAATGAAATTAGTATTAACAAACTCTTATCTTTCCACTGCTGAGGAAACAGAAGCTGCATTTGAAGCAGAATTAGATGCATTTACACAGACAGTTTGATGAAGCCGAGGTGGCATAAATGCATTTACACTGCAAAATTTCAAATGCATAAATAATTTTATAAGATTAATGTTTTACATATTTTTTTAAACATACAAATAAATGTTGAAAAAATGCAAT
>NW_015647153.1:174224-174500 GCF_001515625.1 Sinocyclocheilus rhinocerous
TTAACAAACTCTTATCTTTCCACTGCTGAGGAAACAGAAGCTGCATTTGAAGCAGAATTAGATGCATTTACACAGACAGTTTGATGAAGCCGAGGTGGCATAAATGCATTTACACTGCAAAATTTCAAATGCATAAATAATTTTATAAGATTAATGTTTTACATATTTTTTTAAACATACAAATAAATGTTGAAAAAATGATCAAAGATACTTTTAAATATGAATAAACCACCAGAAGGTGGCGGCAAATGTCTGTTTTAATGAGTGAGTCATTTA
>NW_015647153.1:174705-190863 GCF_001515625.1 Sinocyclocheilus rhinocerous
ATGTGAAAATAAAAATTAATTAATAAATTAAATGTATTTAATAAATAAAATTTAAAATATAAAAAATACAAATAAATAATATATTTTTAAATGTATTTAAGTTCTGTGAATGTGAATTTGTGACCCTGGAGCACAAAAGCAGTCATAAGTAGCAAGGTTATATTTGTAGCAATAGCCAAAAATACATTGTATGGGTCAAAATTACCGATTTTTATTTTGTTAAAAATCATTAGGATATTAAATAAAGATTATGTTTCATGAAGATATTTTGTAAATTTCCTACCGTAAATATATAAAAACGTAATACAAACCACCAAACTGTTCCCGACCAGCGCCAGCGCGAAGATAATCACGTACATCACGACAAACATGGTCTTCGCTCCAGCAGGGAGCTCGGGGATGTAAACCAGAGGCTGGATGTTGTAGGTGTCGATGAATTCCCGACGCGAGAGGTTGTAGTGCTGCAGGAGTTCCTGGAGAACCTCCGGAGTGATCTTCGTAGTGGCCGTCATCTCTGTAGAAGAAGACATGTCGGTTTTCAGTTTATACTCAGGGCAAAAGTATAAGTCCAGTGATCCAGTGAGGTTTAGTGAACTGTAATTGAATCCCGCTGCTCCTGTCAGGCTGCTTCGCGTCTTCTGCTGTCTGTGCGTCAGTGCGCGCTCGCTAGTACGCACTGCATCTGCCGAGAATAGATAGACTACTTTTTTTTTTTCTTTTTTTTTGTAGTGTTGTTTAAATCTTTGACTTACACCTCACGACGTCAAACTAATTTCCTTATTTTCTACCACTAAACGTTAAATAATATCCTAATTAAATATCTTTTAGAATTCCTAGGTTATAGTAATGTGAAATAAACGTTTTCAAATAACATTTCCACTCTCATTCTAACAAGACTAGCAGGTTTGGGTACCAAATGTTGGAAGGTGCTTAAAGTTTGCCCTTGCACAAACTAAGGCTTTAAAAGTTCTTAGCATAAAGTCGTAATAAAGTCATGGTATTAAATGTTGCATGCACTGCAGGAAACTGAGTATTTAGGTTTTCCAGTAGATCCATTAAATCAAGATACTTGAGATGCAAAATGAAGATATTAAGTCTTTTTTTTTTTTTTTTGAGAAATTGAACAAAATTAAGCAAGGTATTTAAGAACCGATATCTGACGGCAGGGAATGAAAACTAGTTTTTCCTTTAAATTAAGTTGGTTTTTCTGAGCCCATTGGCAGATATTCTTTTTTTAATCATAAACTTTTACTTTCTCGTATTTTTTTCTCTCCAAGTAAATCCAAGTGAATGCATCTTGATTTATGCTATGATTCTTTTGCACTGGAAAACAAGACAAAACTACAGGCTAAACACTTTTTTTGCAGGAAAAGTACAGTAAAATATAATTCCATATTCTAGTATTTGGGATCAGTGCTATTCAAGCATTAAGCTGGGTTTTTTGTTGTTGTTGTAGTATTACAAAGGAGATCTGTTGAAGTTGCATTTTCAAACTTTTAAGCGTTGCTAACACATCTCATTGTGTTCTCCCTAGACATTAAATACGGGAACGTTAGAGGAACATTCTGTGTTTGCTGGTCTAGTCACAATTCGCCTGACAATTGATAATGCAATCAGCAGATTGAGGCTATTAGTCTTCCTTCCATGTTGTGGGGTGGGTGGACGTGCTTGTGTTAATTTAAATTTGTTATAGTTTATCTAATATGTTTAATGGGAAATGTGCCTTTGTTGCTTCACAAAAAGTAATTTCCAATTATTTCTGTGCATCCAGTCAGCATGGGCCAATTTATGACAGCGGAGTTGGAAATTTAGGTATTAGAGTTTGCTCTTCATACTGTAGCATATGTGGTGATGATACTTCAGAAGGACACACTTCACGTGGTGCAGAAAATTACAGCTGAGTGGTCATGATTGATGTGCAAAAGTGGCGCTCACTATTGCCATACAGCAGAAATCTGACGCTGCATTGCTTTGGTTAGTTTAGATCCTTTGAGTGGTTTCCTTAGGTGAACAAGCGTATGCAAAATCCAGATTTAATCTCTATAGCCTATGTGCATTAACCTCATGCTTTGTGGCAATTGTCTTTAATTTGGCCTTCATAGAGACCCTAATGTTGAATTTCCAAAAATGCATTTACAAAAATACAAAGCAACAGATAGGAAGTCTTAGCATGTGAAAACTGTAGAGTCAAGAGGCATTTATTTGTCATTAAAAATGCTTGTGACGAGGCTCAGACTTAGTTATTTTGACAAGACTATACACAAATATAGTAAACATGACCATATACAGTACAATTAGGCACAGACAGGTGGAGGGCATTGGTAGAGTTCAGTTTTTGTTTATAATCATTTCTCTGCGTCAGCCTGATACTTGAATCTGAAAGATGATTTATAAGCTACTTGAAGGGTCTCAGAGCGCAAACTTAAAGGTTAATGCATTTACATGGACTCAGGACTGCTTCAAGTGGCTTAAAATAATGCAAAACGAGTCGGCCGAGGTGTTTTAGCAGTCCTCAGCTCTGCTATTGAAGCTTCAGGCTGTCTTTGTTCAGAGTCTCCAGGCAACGACAGCAAACAGAGGAACACAGTAAACTGAGGTGAGCTGCGCATTTCAAAGTATTTCTACTTATAAGTTACATTACCTGTTCAAAAACTGATTAATGCATGAAGACTTTTGTGTCTAAATTGCAAAAATGATGACGTATTGTCTGTGAAATTACATGCCGGTTGCTTTGTGTCAAAGGAAATGAGTGGAAATGCTTTTATCTCTGACTACTGGTGGACTTTTGTACTGTAAAAGGACCCGAGCATTTGGGATATTTGACATTTTTTCCTTCCAGAGATTATGGAGCCATCGGAGGAGCAGGTGAATGAAGCTCTGCTGCGGACAGACCTGCGGACCAGTCCTGAATCTGTGCGTCAGGAGAAAGCGCTGTGTGAGACGCCGGGCACGAGCAGGACCTCCACTAGAGGCAGCCTTCGCTTCGGGAGCCTCAGCCATCATTCCTTCTTCTCCAGACACAATCCTCATCCTCACAGAGTCAGACACATGCAAGGTGAGCCGCTCCGGACGCACAGACCTGTTCAAAAACATGTTTGTGTTTGTCATTTTAGGGAAGTATTTCTATTAAAAAGGTTTCTGAAATCTGCTCCGATCAAGATCAGACACTTCTTTTGATTATAATAACTTGATTATTTACACAATGAGGTTAAACGGGTTCAGTGAGGGATTGACAGTAATCATGTATGAGGATGGGCAACTTTTTTGTACTATTAAATTAAAATATATGTGAACATATATTTACATGACCACATAGAAAGAAAAAATATATTCATATTCAGATTTCACATTTGTTTTTGTGTCCGCACTTCCAGATATGTAAGAAAAAAATTTATAAAATCAGGCATTATTAAAGCCTGTCTTTATACTGAAGCTCTGGTTAATTAATTAATTAATTTGATTAATTTTAGGTGTTTTTCGGTGTCAATTATGTCAACTCAATTAAACAATTTGCTAAATAAATTCTTAGAGATTTTCATACTGCAAAAAATGATTTTCTTTCTCAGTATTTTAGTTTGTTTTCCAGAACAAATATCTAAACGTTCTTGAATGAAGATACATTTACTTAAGAAGCAAAATGTCTTGATATTAAGCCTTGTGTTCTGATCAAATGATCAAAATGATGTTAGTTGATGCTTAAAATAAGAAAAAATTATCTGCCAATAGGGTCAGAAAAAGAACTTTAATTTAAAGGGAAAATACGTTTATTTTTCTTACCCCATTGTCAGGCATTTTTTCTTATTTTAAGCATAAACTCACAACATGTTGATGCATTTGTCTGAAAACAAGACTTGTATCTTTCATCATTTTGGTTTTCAAGTAAATGTATCTTGATTTATGAATGTTTAGATATTTGTACTGTAAAACGAGACAAAAACAGGAAGGAAATCTTTTTTTCTTCTTCTTTTTTTTCTCATTTTATGTAATGACTTCTGCATTTAATGCATGTGTGATGTGCAAAATGATCATATTTTCTTCAATAGATGGATCAGTCCGTTTATAACCATCCTCTAAATTCATTCTTAATGTTAAATGCTAGATTTGTCATGACACTGCGTTATTGACAGAAAGTGTTGACATATAATGAGTGATAAAGGCAAGGAGAATGTATATTTTGTGATAAAAGCAGTAGGTAAATGCCTGAAAGATTAATCCAACATAATTTTTTTTTAGTACAAAAATATTCATTTCTTCATCTTTCATCCTGTTGTCACAGCACTCGAGGCTCACTGCATTGTAAAATATGCCTGTAGCAGCAGGAGTCCAGACACAGAGGCTGTTTTGTGAGGTTTTAGGCTCACAAAAGCATAATAAAGGCACCTGAATCTATCAAAAGCCCCGTAGCCCTTCACGAGGAAAGCACCAGCATGTTCATCTCTTCTCTGAATGACTTTAATGAAGAGTTACTGCATAAACACACAGTTTGTCCTCGCCAACAAACAAGACTGATTTACATACTTCCAACGGCTAGTTCTTCACGCTGAATGCGAGAGAGTGTGAATGAGCAGGTCTGTATTTGAAAACCTGCCCATGAGTTACTAATTTAGACTGAAAATATGTTGTACGATCATAGTAACGTCAGGCGAGAGAGTGAAATCAAGCCCAAACTGGCCTTGGTCTCTATGAATATTCCTGCAAAACTCTGACTTGAGGTGTTGCTTTGGGCAATTTATTTGCGATTGACAGCATCTCGGACCTCACAGATTCTCATCACAGATGGTTTCTTTGATGACTTTCTGCCTGCAGAACCTGTTTTCTCTAGCAGCTGTGTGTAACTTTACTGTATTCCTGTGAAGAGCTTCGGCCACAGCAGGAGTCCAATGCGGTTTAATGCGGGTTTAATGCATGTACAGATGGTCTGAATCCTGGGAGACTTGAAAGTCAAAGTTAAGCCTGATCACATTTCCAGCACGGATTTCTAATGGTCTCCTCTTTCTGTAGGGTTGAATGGTAAGCCGGTTTGTACGGTGAATGATGACTGGTACGGCTTCACTCCTCTCTGTCCGCATCCACTCATTAAAAGTCAAGTGTCTGTCGGTGGGAGCCGTTGGTCGGTGTTTCTCACACCTGAGATCGGCTCGGATCGCTCTGGACCACGAGCAGGTATTATACAAACATGAATGCTGCTTTTGTGTCTAACAGAGATAGTTCACACAAAAATGAAATTTGTGTCCTCATGTTGCACTGACTTTATTTCTTCAGGGAACACAAGAAGACATGCAAGACTGAATATTCATAGTCTGTCGAGCTCAAAAAGTACTTAGTGACAGACTTTTTCATTGAAAAGCTTCCAAATCATATTTCAAATTTTTGGGGATTAAATTTTTTAAGTGAAACACACAACGTTTGATACATCAACTTGCTTTTTACTTTTTATGACAGAGAGAGAGAAGAAATATGCATACGCATCCATTTTTTTTTATTTCTATTTATGTAAATGTTCTATATATGCATATATTTTTTTCTTCAAAAAAACGTTTGGCTTAAGTTTGACTTAAAAAACGTTTGACAAAATATGCATATATAGAGAAATGTCATGAATAGAAATAGAAATAAATAAAAATGGATGTGTGTGTTTGTGGAGGTAGTTGTAAATGTGCATAATGAATGTTTCAATGTTTTGAATGTTTTCTAGGGAATCAGCCTAACTTATTCTTTGTTTGACTTTGAATATAAAAGTGGGATAAAATAAAAAAATTCATCATAAAAATTACATGCTTCACACTCAGAATCATGAGAATTTATTGTATTTATTTATTTATTTGATAAAAATTTTTTTTAAACAATGTTGAATTGTAACTTGAAAAAAAAAGATCATTTGGTTACTAAATGATTACTATTATTTAAAAAATTATCATTGCTTTACATTTTACTAGCTTAATTAATGCTGTTGCTGCAATAATAGTTAGCTGTCGTATGGTTCAGAGTGTATATTTTGACTTAATTAACATTTGTTGATCATCGCCATGTTTGAGATTTGTGTGTTGAGTTTATGTGCATCTCGTTAGAACTTTTGGATTTAATATATTGGCCTCTAGTTTTAAAAGACAAATATTGCAAAGTCCATATCATGTATAAGGCACTGAAAATCAAACATAAAGAAGACAGACTGAATAACAGATTATAGTTACTTACATTGCTAAATAAAGTTTAACTAAATTAATTAATTACAAAAATTATATTTAAACGCAGATCAAAGGTATTTAAGTTGTCAAACAGTAATTTGAGTTGCTTGCGTTTGAGTTAATTAAAAAAAAATCAAGTGTAATATGTTGCATTATTATTATTATTATTGTTTTATATATACATATATATCTCGGACTATTTAGAGGATCTTAAAAAACACTCCAGAAAATGGCTCTCAAATGTATATTTATTTTTGTCAGTAGTAGTTGTTATTTTTTGCCCTTTTTGATCTTCTCACATCTGTTTCTTGTTCTTGCTCTCTTTCATCTCTCATGTCTTTCCTCAGAACTGATTTCTGAATGCTGGCGTGAGGAACTGAAGGATTTGGCCACCAAAGTCAGTCTTTCAGCGGCCGCTGAGACCCAGCAGGACAAGAGAGAGGTAAAAAAAAAAAAGCATTTAATGCAATGCAAGACGCTTTTGCCAAATGCATAAATGCACAAAGCTTGCTTGTTTATTTATATATTTATTAGTATTTCAGTATGTACTGATTTTGTGTATACATTTTTAATTCTGTGAAACTGATTCAAATATGATAAAGCAGAGATTACTGCACTCTTATTAATAGCTGAAATCATAATCAAATCAGCCAAAATACTTAAGAAATAAACAAAGGGGTGATTTGACTGATTTTGTATTAGAGTTTAGAATCTAATATCCACCTTTTTCTGTGCCCATGACACTTTGCATGAATTGTGGGAGTAACTTCCGTTAAACGGCAATCAATCTGCAAAATATTCACTCTATGAATGCAATAATAAACTGGGTACAATGAGGTGACATTATTCTACTCACCCTTCAACCATCAAACATTAAAAGGAAATGCAAAAGTGTAAAAGCATTACCAAATTACCACAACAGACCATGAATAACCCCAAAAAGCTCAGTTATTTCTGCAGAAATATTATGGACATGTTAAATTAAAATGTTATGAACATGTTCATTAACTGGAACACTGAGTTATAATTTTTCAAAGTGAAAAAATATATGTATTATTGACCTGTTTTAGAATCATTCCAGTAAACACTGCTGATAGGGATTAGAAGCTTTTTAAAGCATCCGTGTGAAAACAAACCTGGAAAGATATGTGAGGATTTGGGAAGAAAAATGATTCTTAGTGCATTCAGTGAATTATTCGTGATATATATCGTAAATTAAATCGGGAGAGCAGACCACAGATGCGCAGTGCATGCATGTTGTCTTTTTTCATACAGTTACAGTAGAATACTGTAAGAATCCACCCACTGGCCCAAAAAAGCGGAGTCCAGCGGCCTGGTTGAAGGTTTAATGCGTGTTTGGTCTTTTACTTGCACTTCTGAATTTATCAGGATTTAGTTTCAATTTTAGTCTAGCTCCGTGTTCAATCTGACTCCAATTTCAAGTAATCATCAAATTTAGGCAAGTTTCTAATTAAAAACTGATCACAAATGTCGATTATGTATTAAAGGCACAATATGTAATTTTCGCCGCTAGAGGGCGCGTATTCAAAATAAACAAATAGACAAAGGCGTAGTTTGATGATGCTGTGACTGAGTGTGGAATCATGGGAGTTGTAGTCTTCATCCCCACAGCCGACGCAATCCGACGGGACTCGGGCAGAAATCATGTTCATGGATGAGGAAATCTATTCAGTGATTGGTCCATGCATGTCTCGTCATCCAAAATCCCGTTTGTGGCACAGCAAAGTGTCTGAATCAACTCTAAGACTGACACTTAAGATTTAGTCCTACACTTCGCTTAAATTACGACTGAGATGCTTGATAACTAACTTTTAAGTGCAGCTTTGAGCCAAAAAGTTTTTTACACTTGAGTCAATTCTAAGCAACGTTCTTGAGAGTAATTCTCAGAGGCTTGATAAATACGGGCCATGAACAAAGAAATCTTCAAATCAGTTGTAAAAACATAAAAGACCTTTTGGTTTGTTAGGATCTCGTAACCCAAAAGGTCACACACCTAGTTTTGGGGATGAAAACACATGGTTATCAGAGATCTTTATTGGGGCATCTCCCACAAGAACAGTGCTTTGCATTGTGCAAAATTATCACAAATTATTACTGATGCTTCGTTTTCTATTGGTATGTCTCCTCGTTTACAGTTGGAGCAATGATGTGAACATGAGTTCAATCAGTGGCTCCAACAACTCCATGAAAGCCCACAATCCTCATAAAAGTGGCTTGTTTTTGCAATATGGTTTGGCGGTCAGTTGGAAAGTTAATTAATTGCCATATAGTAGTGGCCAAAAGTGAGGTCCGGCCTAGGAAATTTCACCCTTAATTAAAAAAAATAAAAGATCAGTGAACTCACCTTTATGAGGTCATCTAGCAACATTGAGTGACCAGTTTTAGCTACTTTCAATTGAAAGCAGTTGGCAACACTGGTCAGTGTTTTTTTTTTCCTTCATATTTTGATGGTTTAAGTGAAATGTCTTTGAAATCGCTTTTGGCCACTGTTGTGTTTGGTGGGGTTAGTGCCACAATATGCAAGACTGTGTACTGTGTCATCACCGGTGCATTGCTGCATTTTTCCAATTTTACAGCCAAAAAAATGTAATTACTACAGTTCTGCAGTTAGAGCATTGACTTGTTGTGTGGAAGAGGTTATTAAATTTCTTTCTTTGTCAGTTACAAAAAAAAATGACTTTTTGATCTTGACAATCAAGTTTGTATCGTTTTATCAACTCCATATCATCATATAACTCCAATATGTCGTCTCCTCTGTGCTGCCATCTTGAAAGTGAAGTGACATGTGGCCAAGTATGGTGACCCATACTCAGAATTAGTGCTCTGCATTTATCCCATCCAAAGTGCACACACACAGCAGTGAACACACACCCCATTAGGCCACGACTTCCCCGACTTGTTACACCTAACTAGGTTAGGAGACCTCTTCAGCTCTCTTAAATAATTCAGGAGCTGGAACCTAGTCTTAACACGTAGGAACCTTTATGAATCACTCTTATTCTTAAGTCTAGGAATAAGAGTAAAATTACATAATTCTTAGAATTTTGACACACTTAGGACTAAAATTTTACTCTGAGCGGCTTTATACATATGGCCCCAGGTTTTGTTTTCTTTCTTCTTGCCTGTTCTGTTGATGCGAGAGTGAAACCACCTTACCAGTCGCACCTGAAGTGTTTATATTGACCACACATAAAACAGCTTGAAACAATAGATTTGTGAAATTTGCATGACTGACTGAGACCTGACGGGAAGGAGAGGGTGTGAGGAGTCAGGAACTCAGCATGGGGGGGAAGAGATGAGATTGGGCCAGCTGTTGTTCTGTGCTTTTTCTCATAGATCCTATCTTCAGATTAGTGAGTTTTATTATTTTATTACAGGATAGGAATCTTGAATTCAGTTTTGGTAAAATCCATCCTTTCAGTCCTCCCCGGTCCCTTGGGGCAAACTCCGAGCAAGTCCTTAAGGGGCCACAGGAAATGATCTCCGTACACTCTAAAAAATGCTGGGTTAAATATAACCCAGCGCTGGGTTAAAAAGGGACAAACCCAGCTATTGGGTTGTTCTGACCCAGCGGTTGGGTTGTTTTGAACAACCCAACCGGTTTGTTTTGAGACTTCATTCCTCATCTACTCTGTTGCTATCATGTCCCTGTCAATTCATGTGGTTGAATTGGCAAAGGATTTGAAATTATTTGTTTCGGTCTTTTTGAGTAGAACTTCCCCAAACCAGAAATGCTAACCTGAATTTAAAAACCTAGGAGACTCGTTAGGCAAAAGGTGGATTGATACACATGCATCAGGTTCTGAATGAGTGGACTTATTATATTAGATAGTGCTGAGTAAACCAAATAAATTCATTGTAGACGCCTGAATGCATCCAGCCTTTGTGTTTGTCTGTGATTAAACTCGAAGAAACTCACAGATGAGGAAGTTCCTCGCAGGAAGACGCAGTATTCGGCGCAGTCCGGCCGGATCATCCCTGCTTCGTCCTGGGGAGGGAAGAAGCGCAGCAGCAGGACTTCACACAAACGAGCCCAGCGATGGCAGACGCAAAGCCTGGAGGGAGTGGAGCTCAAGGTAACACACCTGTGCTTATTTACTGACCTTCAGCGATGACACTCTGAACGCATGCTGAACACGTGCACGTCACAGTTTGATAGTGAACATGAAACTTTCACATTGCATCTGGTTAGAACACAATATTGGCAGATGTAAGAAAGGAAATGCCATTATGTCACATTATTGGTAAAGGCATGACCTGGTTTTTACGACAGATTGCATGTGGCGTTCAGGTCATGTCATACTTGCCTTAATTCCAAATGATTAAGGTTAAAACTCGATTTTTTATGTTTCTAGGAAATGTTTCTTTGATATTTTATGGAAATAAAATATCAAACTGAAATACACAACCACCTTAATTCCAAATGATTAAGCTTAAAACTCGATTTTTTTTATGTTTCTAGGAAATGTTTCTTTGATATTTTATGGAAATAAAATATCAAACTGAAATACACAACCAGTCAAAAGTTTGGAATAAGACTTTTTTGAAAGAAGTCTCTGAATTTATTTGATCAAAAATTATTTTGTAATATCACAGTAATATTGTGAAATATGATTAATATTTAAAAGAACAGTTTTCTATGTGAATATATTTTAAAATGCAATTTATTCCTGTGATGCAAAGCTGAATTTTCAGCAGCCATTACTGCCATCACAGGAATAAATTACATTTTAAAATACATTCAATTAGAAAAGTTGTTTTAAAATATCACTGTTTTTACTGTATTTGTGCAGCCTTGCGAGCAGAAGAGGCTACTTTCAAAATCATTTATTATTATTTCAAACTTTGTTTGATATTTTTACTTTCAATGCAGTGTACACGACTTGTTTTTTATTTTCTTTGTGATGAATGAACTGTAAACTGTTATCAGTTTCTTTGACTCATTTGATTGGACTGCCAAAACGTTAGACATTTCTACACAAAATTGATTTAAAAAGTGTATTTATTGCTCTTGCTGAATTAAACATGCAATGTGATGTGGATAACTATGTAACTAACTACAAATTGAAATGATAAAAATACAACGAGTCTGCAATCTAAAAAGTGCGTTAGAAAGTTATATATATATATATATATATATATATAACATGACTAATCTAAAAAGTGCGTTAAAAAGTTATATATATATATATATATATATGTATATATATAACATGATGACTAATAAAAATGACAAAAACATAAATTACTAAAACTTCAATGAATATATATATATGTGTGTGTATGTGTGTATAATATCTCAATTGTACTAAAATAACTCTATATATTTCTTAGGTGCTGGAGCTTTTGTGTCTCTCTCAATGGTTCAGCAGTGGCTTTTGTTGGCAAGTGATAAAGGTGAACAACTGCCCTTTGCTTTAATTGATTTATTTATTAGCAGTTAAACAAATAATTGACTGATACATGGTGAATGATCTGCTTTAGAGAGCATTTAAAGACCTTTATGCTACTATCCTAAATGCTGACAAAGTAAACTTTCAGCAGGTGATGCAAAATGCACAATCTTTTTTTCTCTTCCCAGATGATAGACTGAAAGTACTGATGACTTCTAAAGGCTTGTGTAAAATCTTTAGGAACCTGAAGAAAGTAAAATAATATCTGTTAAAAAATGGTTGTAAAGTGAATTGCTCAGAATATTTTAGTCTTATGTAAATAAGTGACTTCCCTGTTGACTTCACATTGATCTTTGAAGTAGAAAATTCTTTGTTGAGATCAAAATGTTTGCAAACATAAAATGCGATTGTTCTTACTATTTTAACTATTAATTCATTGCAATTATGTAATAAACCACCTTCATGCATGTGCATTACTGTGTACGTAAGCCACCAAAGATCATTTCTGACCCAGGAAAAATTTCTTTCAGAACTGACGATTAGTAAAATCTGCATCACATATTTTCACCTTAGTGATAAATGTTTGTGTATGGAAGCTTGTTTCTGCCACGGGATTAAAAAAATAAAAAATGTAATTACGATTGTTTTTGTCTCACAATTTAGACTTTTTTACTCTAAAGTTTTTTTTACTTTAAACTTGCAATTGTGAGAAAAAAGTCGGAATTACGAGATGTAAAGTTGGAATTGCGAGATGTAAAGTCGGAATTACGAGATGTAAAGTCAGAATTGTGAGATGTAAACTCGGAATTCCGAGATGTAAATTAAAGTCGGAATTGTGAGATGTAAAGTCGGAATTGTGAGATGTAAAGTCAGAATTGCGAGATGTAAACTCGGAATTGTGAGATGTAAAGTCGGAATTGCGAGATGTAAAGTCAGAATTACGAAATGTAGTCAGAATTGTCGGAATTACGAGATGTAAAGTCAGAATTGTGAGATGTAAATTCGTAATTTGCGAGATGTAAATTCGTAATTTGCGAGATGTAAATTCGTAATTGCAAGATGTAAAGTCGGAATTGTGAGATGTAAAGTTGGAATTGCGAGATGTAAAGTCGGAATTACGAGATGTAAAGTCGGAATTTGCGAGATGTAAAGTAGGAATTGCGAGATGTAAACTCGGAATTGCGAGATGTAAGCTCGGAATTGTGAGATGTAAACTCGGAATTGCGAGATGTAAAGTCAGAATTTGTGAGATGTAAAGTCGGAATTTGCGAGATGTAAAGTAGGAATTGCGAGATGTAAAGTCAGAATTGCGAGATGTAAAAGTCGGAATTGCGAATTGTAAAGTCAGAATTACGAAATGTAGTCAGAATTGTCGGAATTACGAGATGTAAAGTCGGAATTACGAGATGTAAAGTCAGAATTGAGAGATGTAAAAGTCGGAATTGCGAATTGTAAAGTCAGAATTACGAAATGTAGTCAGAATTGTCGGAATTACGAGATGTAAAGTCAGAATTGTGAGATGTAAATTCGTAATTTGCGAGATGTAAATTCGTAATTTGCGAGATGTAAATTCGTAATTGCAAGATGTAAAGTCGGAATTGTGAGATGTAAAGTTGGAATTGCGAGATGTAAAGTCGGAATTACGAAATGCAAAGTCAGAATTGTCGGAATTACGAGATGTAAAGTAAGAATTACGAAATGTAGTCAGAATTGTCGGAATTACGAGATGTAAAGTTGGAATTTGCGAGATGTAAGCTCGGAATTGCGAGATGTAAAGTCGGAATTGCGAGATGTAAAGTCAGAATTGCGAGATGTAAAGTCAGAATTTGCGAGATGTAAAGTAGGAATTGCGAGATGTAAAGTCAGAATTTCGAGAGGTAAACTCGGAATTGTGAGATGTAAACTCGGAATTGTGAGATGTAAACTCGGAAATGCGAGATGTAAAGTCAAAATTGCGAGATGTAAAGTCAGAATTGTGATATGTAAAGTCGGAATTGTGATATGTAAAGTAGGAATTGCGAGATGTAAACTCGGAATTGCGAGATGTAAGCTCGGAATTGTGAGATGTAAACTCGGAATTGCGAGATGTAAAGTCAGAATTTGTGAGATGTAAAGTCGGAATTTGCGAGATGTAAAGTAGGAATTGCGAGATGTAAAGTCAGAATTGTGAGATGTAAAGTCAGAATTGCGAGATGTAAAGTCAGAATTGTGAGATGTAAAGTCAGAATTGCGAGATGTAAAGTCAGAATTGCGAGAGGTAAACTCGGAATTGTGAGATGTAAACTCGGAATTGTGAGATGTAAACTCGGAAATGCGAGATGTAAAGTCAAAATTGCGAGTTGTAAACTCGGAATTGCGAGATGTAAAGTCAGAATTCCGAGATGTAAAGTCAGAAATGCAAGGAAAAAAAATCACAATTGTGACAATCACAAGCTTCCATAGTTCTATGCATTTAATTTGTCATGAGAAAAAATTGTTTGATTTGCACTTTGTCTCAATTTATTCAAGTTACTTATGAGATCTTCTCTTAAAATAATCACCACCACCAACAAAAATACACAATGCAGTACAAACACAGCAGGGCAGCTCAAACAGTCCTATTAGTTTCCATTATGGAAACATCAGTGAGTTTAACACTTCGACACGGCCGCTTGTGTCCTGCAGATGGATGTGCTAATGAAGGCTCATTAGATGTGTTCTCTGTTCTCAGAGAAAGAGCTGGTTCAGGGGTTACTCCAGCAGGCCATGGCCGACTCCAGCTCTCTGACCCAGCAGACGTCTGGACCAGAACTTCTGCCTTTGACGTCTGAAGATCTGCCTGATCACGTGTTCCTCAGCTCGTCTGTCAGCCGAAGGAAGAGCAGGTGAGTGTTTCCTGCAGGGTTTACAGCTGCTGCCTTACTATCAGTGAAAACACTTTAAAATACTGTTCTGTCATTAATGAATAAATAAAAAGGAATAAACGGAAATGCAGCATTCTAGTAACTTCTATGAACTAACAAGAAACTCTGGTTAACAAACAAGTAATAGCACTCAGCTGAGTGTGGTAGTTAATCAGTACTATTTTTTTTATAACTCTCAAAGAACTACTAAGAAACCATATGAAGTTTCATAATTCCACAGTGCAAAAAAATTAATTTCTTACTCAGTATTTTTGTTTTGTTTTTGAGTACAAATATCTAAACATTCTTAAATCAAGATACATTTACTTGAGAAGTAAATATTAAGTATTGTTTACTGTAAAATAGATAAAAATTTACTGAGTTTATGCTTAAAATTAAAACAAGCAAAAATATCTGTCGTCAGAAAAATAATCATGTTTAAGTTTTTTTTCTGATCCCATCAATAGATATTTTTCTTTTAACTCACTTAATTTTGATGATTTTTCCCTGCCAGAAAACAAGACATAATATCAGAAGTAATTTTGCTTTTCAAGTAATCTTGATCTAAGAATTTTTAGAGCTGATTTTTGTTTGTTTGGAAAACAAGACAAAAAATACTAAGCAAGCATAATTGTTTGCAGTTTATAAAGTGGTAACTGACTAGAAACAATTTTCACTCAGAAATCATTAGTAAGTTTCACAAATAATTGCAAAAATGCAGCAAGTAACACTGAATTAAACATGACATTTTGAAGTAGAAACACCGAAATAGTATTTTCTCGTAAAATGTTCTCCAATAATTTATTTACAACTTTGAAGAAAAAAAAAATATAGAAGAATCAGGGAGAATCAATAAATTATGAATAATTTACTGCCATTGTGTGAATAATATGTAATCATGTAATCCATAAAAAAGTAACTGTAATCTGATTATGAGCATAATAAAATGTAATATACTCTAATTATAATAATATACTCAAATCTTTGGAATCTGATTACTGCACAGCTTTTATATATATATATATATATATATATATATATTACGCAGAGCCGTTACAGGACAAACCAGGTGAGCTTTCTGTACTTGTGTCAGACGTATTGTGCACTGATGTGAATTGGAGCGTTATTAATACGCCATTGTCATTCTGAGAGGATTGAGTTCATGATTTCACGTGGGCTGCTTTTGGTAGAGAGCAGTAATATTGCTCTCAGCTTTTATTAAAACACAATTTGGCTCCGTTTCAAACTTTAGTAAGTCTACCGCCTGCATCAGGGCATTCAGGACTGGCATTGAGGAACCCTGGTCTACATAGACAGCTGGAAAGACTGGAAAACACTCTTAAAAATAAAGGTTGTTTATTGGCATTGAAGCTTTAACATCCATGGAATCTTTCCACTGGACAAAGGGATCTTTAGATGATTAAAATGTCCCTCACACTAAGAAAAACAATGTTTCTTTCAAGAACCATTCACTGAAAGGAACCCAAAATGCTGCTTTTTATAGTGTTTATTTTTAAGGATTTGCCCACATTTTTTCCCATTTTGCAGTCTGGAGGAGTCAGTGTGTAATGGACACAGACTCTGGTTTTTAGCATCAGTCTATGATTCCATCCAGTCAGAGAAGATCAAACATGTTTGATATTGTGAGACAATTTTAGAACACCTATTGTTTCCATC
>NW_015647153.1:191062-196649 GCF_001515625.1 Sinocyclocheilus rhinocerous
AAAGCAATGTTATGGATTATGGACTCATATTTTAGTTAAAAACGTCTTAATGCTGGATTTGTTTCAGCTTTTGTCTTCTCCAGATGTTAACTGATGGACTGGAGTGCTGTGGATTACTTGTGGATTATTGTGATGTTTTTATCAGCTGTTTGGACTTTCATTCTGACGGCACCCATTCACTGCAGAGCATCCATTGCTGAGACACTGATGCAATGCTGCATTTCTCCAAATCTGATGAAGAAACAAACTCATCCTAATCTGGGATGATTTGAGATTGAGGACATTTACAGCAAATTTTTTTTTTTGGCTGAACTATTCCCTTAAAGAAAGGAAACAGAGCCTCTACAGTGACTGATTTGGAGCAGGCAGCAACCAACAAAAAAGCATAAAAAAAACAGTAGAGAAAATTGGGTAATTTATATATTTTAATTGGACTGAACCAGAACAATCCAATCACAGTCCAACTAGAACACGCGTTCAATGCAATGCATTATGGGTTTTTTTTTTCTCTCGAAGCATACATGGAATGCTGCTCTAGAATATTCTGATTAACATTAAGAAACAGAAGGCAAAATTGGGTAAAACAATCCACTTTTAATTGTACTAACCTACTTTTGGAAAAGGACTCTACTTGTAGCATTTTTTCCACCATGGAAACTTTAACAAAAGATGGAATATCAAGTTAAAGATCTCATTAAATCAAATCTCATGTTTTGTGGCTTGTAGTTCATGTCTGTAGCTTTGAGGTTAAGATCTGTATTCATAAACATCATATGCCCATTTAAAAATTTTGAGAAACTATATAGACTTGAAGCATGCAATCGAGTGAGCATTAGTCCACTACACAGACGTCAGATTCTAGTAAACAAGCAGTCGAGCGCATCTGTTTGTAGTTTCTATAGTAACGAATTCCAGCTTAATGACTAGCATCCGTACAGGCCATTTCAGCTCAGACTCTAATGGCTGAAGTCATGCTCTCATTATGTTCTCATAATGTTCTGTTATTGTTTATGAGCATTTCTTTCTGTTCTAGAGCGGATCGGAGAGGCAGAAGTTCTCACGCTGTACCCAGAAAACACATAATGCTGCTGCTGTCATCTACATCACTGATTTAGTTTGCTCTTTTAGCAGTTGTATTATTGTAATCATCATAATGTAATGCAATGTCAATTTTTAATTGCTAATAAAGCATAGAAACAGGTATTTTTCTCAAGCGTATTTATTTTCTGAGGGAGGCATGTCTCATGTGAAATGAAACGAGTCAGGCAATAAATAACCTCAAATAACAATATTTGTATGGAAGATTTAATAAAAGCGCTTTAACACAAATATGAGCTGCGCATTTCTTGCCTTCAGAACATTAGTTTAAAAAACATTTCAGCCAAAAATGAAAACGTCGCTTTACACTATTTTCATTTTGCAGTTTTAATTGCTTTGGCAATGCAAATGTGCAAATATTTGTCGTGCCAATAAAGCACTTTAAACCTGAAAACTACTCGTGCTGTTTCAAACTCATATGACTTTCTTCTTTATGATTACATTTCAGTCTGAATGACTTTAAGAGACTTTGAATATATGGCACAAGCCATATTGAATATTATTATAATGCCTAATGGTGCTTTTGTGTCATTTTTGCTTCTTAAAACCATCAGTTTCATTGTTATTTCATGGAAAGCATTCTTTAAAATTTCTCCTTTTGCATTCCTATGAAAAAAGTAAGTCATACACGTTTGGAAGAACGTGAGGGTGAGTAAATTGTATTATTGTGTTAATATTCATTTTTGGATTAACCCTTTTGCTGTCCTGGCTTTTAATAAAATTGCTTGTTAGTCTTTTATTATGTTATTTCATTACCAAATATTAGATTCAGTCTTTTGTATTTGTTTTTGCAGCTGATTGGTCGTAGGCCTCATTGATCTGAGCTCATGTACTTCAATTTTTGAGTGGGAAAAAAAAACTATTTGTGGTTAATTTTGGCAATGTTCACTCAAAAACTGATGTGCACAAGCTCAGATCATTGAAACCGAAGATCAATCAGTTCCAAAAAGAAATACTAAACATAATTTAATTGAAAGAAAACAAGTAAATAAAACATTTAAATCCAATATTTGGTAATGATATAGCATAACGAGAAATGTATAAGCATTTTTGAAAAGGCTGGTCATTTCTGACCAAGAACAAGAAGTGTAAAAAGGTGGGGGAAATCCCAAAAAATACTAAAATGATCAGTTTTGAAGGGGAATTTGTTAAACCCTATGTGAGCAAAGTCAGTAAGTTTTAATCCAATGAGATAACATTAACTAGCATTTTCGGGAAAAATGACTTGAAAAATGACTTGAGTTTGCTCTTGCAATGTTTAACTTCATGTTAAGATTTCTGATGTTTGTTTGCAGACTCTGGCAGTTCAGAGGACAGTTCAAGACAATGCTGATTGTCTTGAGACTTCAACAAACATCTTTATTTAATCTCATCACCATCCAGGACAAACAACTGCGGCATTTAAGAGATCTTGTGTGAGTTTTATTTCCCATGGGTGAGTTAGTGAGCAGCTGCTGTTGATCTGGTTCTGATTCTACAGTCCTGTAACCATGGCGATGGGCTGATCACCAGTACAGTTCTAAATCAACACAAATATCACTAACCTTATGCTATGTTGCTTGCTGTGCTGTTACACACAGGCTGACAAAATTCATTTTTCTGTCCAACTAGCTCACGTAGCCAGACAGAAAAATTTGATTTTGTAACATAATAATGTAATCTTTTAAACAAACGTAATATCACTCACTTTATGAATGTTTTTACTGTGCACTTGGGCAGTTTTGGGAGATTTATGGTATTTTTTTATTTGCTTTAATTTGTAATAATAATAAAAAATAAAAAAATGTTTTGGGAAAATTCACTTCAAAGAAGATCAATATTTCTCAAACTAGATGAAGTGAGTAAAACAAAAAATATACCATGGTTTAGTGGATGATTGCTGCCATCTACTGGAAAAAACTTTTAAAATTAAAAGAACATGAATGCCACTAGATGGCAGAAGAGGATTACTCAATGCCTCATATACCATTCCCAAGTTTTTCATTTAGATTTATGTTTAGACATTATTATAACAATTTAGAATTTTTTTTGCAAACATGCCACGACATCACATGCTGTGTGTGTGTGTGTGTGTGTGTGTGTGAGAGAGAGAGAGAGAGTGTGTGTGTGTGTGTGTGTGGGCGAGAGGGAGAGGGGGTGGGAAAAGATGATATATACATTTCTGTAAGGGGTAGGTTTAGGTGTAGGGTTGGTGTAGGGCAATAGAAAATACAGTTATAAAAACCATTATGCCTATGGAGAGTCCCCGTAAACCACCAATACCAACAGGTGTTTGTGTGTGTGTGTGTGAGAGAGAGAGAGTGTGTGTGTGTGTGTGCACTGGTTTGGGTGGTTTATGAGGACACAAATTTGTATAATGACATGGGTATGACACAGGTATTACAATATAAAGATGGTTTACCTACACTTCCTGTGTCCCCGTAATTCAAAAGTCTTAAAAAACATACTAAATGGTGTTTTTTTCTGTAAGGGGTAGGTTTAGGTGTAGGGTTGGTGTAGGGCAATAGAAAATACAGTTATAAAAACCATTATGCCTATGGAGAGTCCCCGTAAACCACCAATACCAACAGGTGTTTGTGTGTGTGTGTGTGAGAGAGAGAGAGTGTGTGTGTGTGTGTGCACTGGTTTGGGTGGTTTATGAGGACACAAATTTGTATAATGACATGGGTATGACACAGGTATTACAATATAAAGATGGTTTACCTACACTTCCTGTGTCCCCGTAATTCAAAAGTCTTAAAAAACATACTAAATGGTGTTTTTTTCTGTAAGGGGTAGGTTTAGGTGTAGGGTTGGTGTAGGGCAATAGAAAATACAGTTATAAAAACCATTATGCCTATGGAGAGTCCCCGTAAACCACCAATACCAACAGGTGTTTGTGTGTGTGTGTGTGAGAGAGAGAGAGTGTGTGTGTGTGTGTGCACTGGTTTGGGTGGTTTATGAGGACACAAATTTGTATAATGACATGGGTATGACACAGGTATTACAATATAAAGATGGTTTACCTACACTTCCTGTGTCCCCGTAATTCAAAAGTCTTAAAAAACATACTAAATGGTGTTTTTTTCTGTAAGGGGTAGGTTTAGGTGTAGGGTTGGTGTAGGGCAATAGAAAATACAGTTATAAAAACCATTATGCCTATGGAGAGTCCCCGTAAACCACCAATACCAACAGGTGTTTGTGTGTGTGTGTGTGAGAGAGAGAGAGTGTGTGTGTGTGTGTGCACTGGTTTGGGTGGTTTATGAGGACACAAATTTGTATAATGACATGGGTATGACACAGGTATTACAATATAAAGATGGTTTACCTACACTTCCTGTGTCCCCGTAATTCAAAAGTCTTAAAAAACATACTAAATGGTGTTTTTTTCTGTAAGGGGTAGGTTTAGGTGTAGGGTTGGTGTAGGGCAATAGAAAATACAGTTATAAAAACCATTATGCCTATGGAGAGTCCCCGTAAACCACCAATACCAACAGGTGTTTGTGTGTGTGTGTGTGAGAGAGAGAGAGTGTGTGTGTGTGTGTGCACTGGTTTGGGTGGTTTATGAGGACACAAATTTGTATAATGACATGGGTATGACACAGGTATTACAATATAAAGATGGTTTACCTACACTTCCTGTGTCCCCGTAATTCAAAAGTCTTAAAAAACATACTAAATGGTGTTTTTTTCTGTAAGGGGTAGGTTTAGGTGTAGGGTTGGTGTAGGGCAATAGAAAATACAGTTATAAAAACCATTATGCCTATGGAGAGTCCCCGTAAACCACCAATACCAACAGGTGTTTGTGTGTGTGTGTGTGAGAGAGAGAGAGTGTGAGAGTGTGTGTGTGTGTGTGTGAGAGAGAGTGTGTGAGAGTGTGTGTGTGTGTGTGTGTGTTTCAAATTATGTAAGGGCTGGCAGATGGGTGGTTCGCCCAGGCATCATACAAGCTAGAACCACCACTGGCTGTAATGGAGGGTTGTCATTTTCAGCCTTTTATTTCAATTCGTAACTTATTATTCAGACTGTATAATCATCATATAACCCTCGGTAATGAGGTGACGTTTTTCTGTGATTTTAGGGCAGTGAAAAATGAAAGTCTTTACAGCGGAGCATCAATTGGGTGCTTTATTCCTTCTTTAATTGAATTGGAAGTGCTGCCTATGTAAATAATTATAAATTCCAGGATAAATAATGTATTATAGTTATTTTATGTAAAAGTTAGGTATTGGTGGTGGTCTAGGGGTTGGGGGTGGTCCTGGGAAAATATGAAAAAATTATTGAAAAAGATAAGAATTGAACAATAAAAATTATGAAGTATCACAGTTGTCATTGTTGTTGTTTTTTCATTGTTGTTTAATGGAACTTCTGAAATACATTAATTTTACAATTTCTACATTTGTAAGTCATTCTGCTCAAATGCTATTGAGCTTTAAAGGGGTCCTATTATGCTTCTTCACTTTTTCAACTTTAGTTAGTCTGTAATGTTGCAGTTTAAGCATAAAAAAGA
>NW_015647153.1:196708-203150 GCF_001515625.1 Sinocyclocheilus rhinocerous
CAACCTAGTATGAGAGCCTGTTCTAGTACACCCCCAAAACAAAATCAAGACTTTGTAAAAGAGTATAATAGGACCTCTTTAAATTATGGCATATTTTGCATTTGAGCCCATTCGGTAGTGAAAAGTAGCATTTTTTACATATGATTTACAGTTTATTTTAATAAATATCAAAAATGTAAAAGGTGTGCATTATAGTTGACACCTAGATGAACACTTTACAGTTGTTTTTATGACTGTAAGTCATTCTCCTCAAATACTATTGACTTTAGAAAAGTGTACACCAATATCGCATGTTACTTTAGAGACGGTCCCTAAATTTGCGAATATCGAACGTCCAATGTCAAGCCAACTTTATGCCAGTGCTGTAGCATAATTTGTCAAATATCCCGCCCCCCTCCGCACGCGCCTTCTTTTTGAACGTGATTTTTCTTCAATAGGGATTGAAGAAAAATTAAGTTCAAAAAGAAGGCGGGTGACGCTGTAATCCAAGCGATGATAGTATAGACGTAGAGTGGGATGACTTCTTTCCTTTATAAGGTAGCCAAATTTTTAATTTTACAATGTTTTTGTAATGTATTAATTATCACGGGCTGTATAAAAAAAATAAAAAAATAAAAAAAGTAGGCCTATACTAATACTAAGAGTAGATTTGGTTCGAATAGCCAATATTTTAGTAGGCTATAAATATGTGGCTATGTTACAGCTCCCCTTTGAAGCTCTTCTGTTTTTCTCCTTTTCAATCTCTCCAATCCTATTCTGCTCACATGTGATTGGAGATTAGTTTTGTTCCTGCTTTGTTGCAGTTTGCTGATTTTTAAGGGTAGTTTCAGTTTAATATGTTGCGGGCTCATTTATTGGTAATAAATAATTGATAATAAATAATATTGATGATAATAAATTACCAAAAAATATTGGGCTTGTTTTGGGCTTGTATTTGAAGCTGCGGTTGCTTATTTGTCTCGCGAGAGTTGGCAACGGTGCAAGTGGCCTATAAAAGAAAGGCAAACGGCAGCTGGGGTGAAGCGCACATCGAGGACGGTTCTGAACGGGCTCCTAGGGGCAAAGCTAGAAAAAAGCCCTTCATCAATGAGAAAGAAGAAGATCCAGGCTGAGCACAGGCGGAGGGTGAACCAACTTCAGGGTAAGGCTAAAAGCAGCCAAATCTATTAAATACAAACATCATAAACCTGTCTTTTTAGGCAAGAACCAGACATGGGTGTCATGTAGGCTAATAAAATATGTTTAGTGGGACTGAATTTGTATTTAATGTGATTACAATTTAATTAAAACATTAGAAATGTATAATTATATAACGTTTATTAATCTACAATAATCTATTAATCTATTAATAATCGTTAATTATGTAGCTACAGAAATGACATTATCACTAAATTTGATCTATCGCACGCTCAAAAAAACAAAACTATCGTTATAATCACTGAAGCTGTCTACACTGCGAAATGAATCCCTTACTTACATTATACGTACATTGTGTATGATGAGATAATTCGCGGAATTCGAGCCATTTCTCAATGAGCGTTCTTTGTCTGTATTTGTGTTCTCGTGGACATGTGAAACGTCATCAGTCGTAGGTAGCCCAAGTACTGTTCCAATTCAAAGTTCACATCTAGCCAAGTACAGTTCAAATCCCCGGATGTGTTCTTGCTCCGCCCCTTTTATCAAGGATGCATCCAGAGGTGACTTGAGGCAGCCAGGTTTCCCAGAATGCTTTTCGCACCAACCAGCGAGCGTTAGTGGCGGAGGAGAAAACCCGCATAGTTTTCAAAATATTACTGTTATTGTGTCATGAAATGCAGTTCTAAGTGTATTTCAGGCGATGAAATGTAGTTGTTTAAAACTCAAATCTGCGGTTTATTTATAAAGATAGCGCCTATTTGAAAATTTGCTCCGCCGATTTCGGTGGCGTGAGATCCACGCGATCAGCGGGCGCTCAGTGCTCATGTATCCGCCGAGAGCAGCCTCACCTCGGCTAGTCCTTCTGACATTTGCCGCTGGCTCTGATGTCTCCGTAGTGGTTAAACATTAGATATAATTAATTTGGGGTAAATCTAACAGGCAATCTTTGGTCTCATGAATTAATTATTTCTTCCAGGTCATATCGTTTTGGCTGAGCATAAAGTTATGTTTCATAAATTATTTATTTATCAATCATAATACAGCATGGACTTGTTGCATAAATTTGACTGAATTGTTTGCTTTTGTCTTATTTCCTATTACATAAGTGTCTTATACTTTATATATATACTTTTATAATGGCTATTATTGTTCATTAAAACTGAGATTGAACAAAAAAGGCAGTTGTGCTTGTCATATTTAATTTTATTATACATTCAGTGAAGATAATCAGTGTAACGTTATATGTGCACATTACCTAAGCCACATATTAATGTTTTATATTTTGAAAACGAAAAGGGTTTTGTTTTATATTTTTAAGAAAACGAAAAGTGTTTGATATCATTTCGTTTTATTGTAATGAGTGTACACGCTGCGTGAACCACATTTTTGTGGCTAATAATATTTTAAATGAAACCGAAAAGAGGCAATGCTGTTTGATATATTTCGTTTCACTGTAATGTATGCACGTTCTCTGAACTACATTTTTGCGGTTATTAATATGTTTAAAGGAAAAAGAAAAGAGGCAGTTGTGTTTGATATCATATTTCGTCGTATTGTATACATAACAGTGAAGATAACTGGAGTACCCAAGGCGAGCTGACTGATGTTATCAAGTACTCTGCTGTTCCATTTGCAGAATTACCGAACTTTGCGTACTTGGTATTGAGAAACGCCTCAGTCATCAAACGTGCGCGCATTCAACTAAGCTGATGAGTTTCAGCGATGACTCATCTGAACGCCTCTGATTGGCCAATGCATTCCTAAGCTCAACAGAATCGTGTGTGATTGGTTATAATGCGCAACACTGTAAAAGGCGATGACTCATCTGAACGCCTCTGATTGGCCAATGCATTCCTAAGCTCAACAGAATCGTGTGTGATTGGTTATAATGCGTAACACTGTAAAAGCGCCTAAAATGAAATCCGGTGCAACATGAGCAAATCTTAATTTAATGCGCAGTCGACACTTTCTATTCATTTACACTTTGTTAGCAACAGACGTAATAGATTTAATTTGTTTGTGCAGGGGCATTTTTTTTGTCCAATTTAGTGGCATTTTTTTCCCCAAGACCCCGTGGCTAGGGGAAGGCTTGGGTGCTTAGACATTTTAGGAGCCTTACACACGCTTCACCTATGAGACTGAGGTTCGCAAAAGACCGTAAGGACTGGACCTTCTCTGATGAGTCCAGTTTTCAGCTGGTCGTCTAATGGTTAGACGGAGACCTGGAGAGCCCTATAAAACACCCACTGTGAAATTTGGTGGAGGATCGGGGATGATCTGGGCGTGCTTTGGCAAGGCTGGAATTGGGCACATTTGTCTTTGTGAAAGGAGCATGAATCAAGCCACGTACAAGGTTGTCCTGCAAGAAAACTTGCTTCCTTCTGCTCTGACTATGTTCCCCAACTCTGAGGATTGGTTTTTCCAGCAGGACAATGCTCCATGCCACACAGCCAGGTCAATCAAGGTGTGGATGGAGGACCACCAGATCAAGACCCTGTTATGGCCAGCCCAATCTCCAGACCTGAATCCCATTGAAAACCTCTGGAATCAAGAGGAAGACGTATGGTCACAAGCCATCAAATTAAGCCATAAAGTCACTCAACAGCAATGTGAAAGACTGGTGGAGAGCATGCCAAGATGCATGAAAGCTGTGATTGAAAATCAGGGTTATTCCACCAAATATTGATTTCTGAACTCTTCTTAAGTTAAAACATTAGTATTGTGTTTAAAAATAAATATGAACTTGTTTTCTTTGCTTTATTTGAGGTCTGAAAACACTGCATCTTTTTTGTTATGTTGTCATTTTCTGCAAATAAATGCTCTAAATGACAATATGTTGTCAGTAATTTATAGAATAAAACCAAAATGTTAATTTTACTCAATCACATACCTATAACTAGTAAAACCAGTAAAAACGATAATTGCAGTGGTCTCTTAATTTTTTCCAGAGCACTATATTTAAACTTTTATTTAATACGTCACTAATGAGGAACAACATATGCATTTTCATAGTAATCAAAGCCAGTCAAAATTTATTCAAAATGTGTATATATTGCAGAGAATTTTACGTTACGATAACTAATCAC
The DNA here is from genome assembly GCF_001515625.1 of Sinocyclocheilus rhinocerous. NCBI lineage: Eukaryota > Metazoa > Chordata > Actinopteri > Cypriniformes > Cyprinidae > Sinocyclocheilus > Sinocyclocheilus rhinocerous. The sequence continues at coordinate 200,932 of NW_015647153.1, forward strand.
AGCAATTTTTTATTTTTTTTTTACCGTCAATAAATGCTCTTTTTAAACTGCAGAAATAGGTCTGACGGTTACAGCATGTTTGCATTGTTTTTTTTTTTGTTCTTTTATCTCTAAAGATCAAGGACGATGAGATTCCATTTAATGTTATACAGACGCTTCTATTAATCAGTTTTTGCACTGAAACGATCATGCCTTTATGCAGAACATAAAGAAACCTGCTTCTGTCGCGTGGATGCAGGTTGTGTTTGACTAATGAGTGCAGGTCATACGTGACGTGACCTCTAATATCAGTGCACACTAAAGGTCAGATGTAAGTCAGTCGCTCAGGCCACCTGTAAGCCGCGTGATGAAGTGCATCTCTCCGTTATCAGTGAGCAGGTGTCCTTGTGTGAGGATGAATGACGCGGAGACTGAACTTCACCTGCTGACCACATGCTCAAACTCTGGCCGAGCTCCAAACACCTGCATTACAGCGCTCATTACAGCAGCTTTTATCTGACTATAACCCTAACCCTAACTAACAACAATGAGATGTGACTGCATTCAGCTTGAGCAGTTAACAAGCATACAATTATTGTATCAACTGCAGGCAAGATGCATGACAATAACTAACAATGACCAATGTTTTCCTGCTGGGTAAAACATTTTGTGATGTCAACAGCAATAGAAAACCATTTTACAGTCATTTCAGGCAGAGAATGCTATGAAAGGCGTTTCTTTAGAATAACATGCACTGATTGATCGTTCATGATAAAACCAAGGATGTGTATTAAGTGCAATTTGATTTCATGTTTACATTCTGACGAGCATATTATTCACATTATTTCACCAATGAATAACTCATCCATCTTTGAAAGAGAGTCAATTATACATCAAGCAGCTATTCAAAAGCGTTTCACATTCACGTATTAATGTCTCATCCTTGATCAAACTGACAAGTTCAATCCCTGAGATCTTGTAGTTGGTTCCTTACTGAAACAGAAGCTTTTCAATTAAGGATTTACAACATGTGGCAAAAGATCAAAACATCTGCTGTGCATCCAGGAGGGATTCGTGAATGAAACTGGATTTAGTGTTAAAACCCTCCTGGAGAAAATCACCGTCACTTCAGCACTAATGCAAATCCACTGAAACTCAACAATAAACCCCCTCAACCATCTCACACGTCTCCAATTATACCCAAAAAATCTAATAATATTTTGCATAAACAAATTAAAGATCCTTAATTTTTTTTGAAGCACTGTGACATTATTTTCAGTACAATTAATAACATTTTACAATCCTATTCTCATTACTATAATGCAAATTACAGTCACTTTTTAAATTCTTTTACTGTAACATGAAAAAATATGAATGCACTTATAATAACTTTATTTATTTAAAACATCTTTCTCCTTTTTTGCATTTCACCAATTTTTCCGCTCCTTTTCACTCTTTTTTTTTTTACCTTTACTTTTACTAAATTTGGCATTTGATTGACTGACAAACTGAATATAATGTTCCTCATTAGTAACTCACTAAATGAATGAATAAATCTATATAATATTTATTATATATTTACTGAATGACTGGTTTTAAAACATCATTGCAAAACATTGTAATGTATTTTTAATGTATCGCAGTAAAAATGTTTTGGAATGTTTAAAAATGTTTTGTTTTAAATACATTAAGTAATCAAATTGCATTCACTCCTTCAGCCATTATATTAGAAACACTCACACAAAACACATTAAAACACAAAGATTAGTGTTATAAATATACATTACATTTAAAAAAAATGAAAATAGAAAAAAACGTCTCCGGTTACGTATGTAACCATGGTTCCCTGAGTAGGGAACTAGACACTGCGTCCTCTAGGGGTCGCTATGGGGAACGCCTCATCGTGAACCGTGTCTGAAGCATACATTGAAAAAACACCAACACGTTGGCCGGCGACAGCCATGACATCACTACCGGTGCGACTATAGTATAAATAGGCGCAGGGAGAACATGTCATTCACTTCTTTGTCTGAAGCTTGCATTCGAAGCATGGCAGGAAGCCTAGAGGACGCAGTGTCTCGTTCCCTACTCAGGGAACCATGGTTACATAAGTAACCTGAGACGTTACTCCAGTCTTCAGCATCAAATAATTCTAATATGCTGATTTGGTTCTTAAAGCCTCGTGCACACCGGGACGATTATCGCGAGCGCTTATCGCCAGCGTTTTTCGACGCGTCTGT
>NW_015647153.1:205642-215308 GCF_001515625.1 Sinocyclocheilus rhinocerous
CGCATGAAATACACACACACACACACATACTGTATATATATATATATATATAGAAATGGATCGTACTCACCCACCATGGTTCCCGCATCGGAACCCCGTCCGAAGAAGCCTCTGGTCCGGACCATCAGTAAGGTGGGCACTATGAAGCCATAGAACCAACCAAACGTCATAGGTCCCCTGACGTTTAGAGTGAGATCCGTGGTGTGGCACACTCAGCTACCTCATCAGGAGAAAGGCCCTCGCCTTTATCCCGGTCTTTCAGCAGGTCAGCCTGATACGCTTGGAGCATCACCATCGTGTGCAATGAAGCGACAGCCCGACCTGCTGCTGCTGCGTATGCCCTGGCACTCATCCTAATCTTGGATGGCCTGAGTGGAATGAGTGCAAATTCAGTTTTGGATGAACTGTTCCTTTAATATTGTGAATGCCGTTATTCATCTCAAGTCAGTTCACGTTTTGTTCTCATCTGATAGTGTCAATGCAGTGAAATTGATTAATATTACTAAACCGTGAAACCCTTTAAAAATACTAATATTATCCTCTGAGCTGCTAAAACCCTCATGAATGACACCAGGAAAATATTAATACAAATATGTAATCATCCAGAAATTCTCATTCCTCTACTACAACAGACCTTGTGTGCATGATGGATTTTTCTAAATCAAATTAATTCTGCCTAGTTGATCATTTCAGACATGAAAACAAAGACAAACGACTTTAATTTGACACCCAGGATGAACAAATCTCTCTAAACTCTTTAATCTCAGTGTTTCAGGTGCATCTGTCGTCCTCATGCATGATGATTGAGAGCTTGTTCGTCACTGAAATCTCAATGAAAGCGTGTGGAAGCTATGATGCATGCTTCATATGAGGTGGATTTATGTGTGTTTCAGCACATCTACTGTCCTCTGGTCGGAGGTGTGGCGGCTGAAGGAGGTGAAGGTTTCTCTCAGGGTTTAACGGAGGTTAAGGTCAGTGTTAGGGTCGTTCTGCTGATCTCTCTAACTAGTTCTCAGTCTGTGGGACATTAAAGCTTTAAACACCTTGAAGAGAAGACATTTGTATGTATGTATAAACATGCTTTTTTTTTTTTCTTGTGCTGGTAATAAATAAAGGAATAATTCACTCAAAAATGAAAAAAAAACACAACACTTTACAATAAGGTCTCATTTGTTATCATTAGTTAATGCACTAAATAACATGAACTTGCAATGAGCAATATATTTCCATGGCATTTTTACCTTTGTAAATAAATAAATACATATTAAAGAAAATGTAGTTAACAATAATAACTAAATAAACAAACAATCTTAATTCACAGCTGTTATATGAATTTAAAACACTAACAAATGTTAACAAATTGTACCTTTATTGTACAGTGTTAACAAACAACTAATCAATCAAATAAATAAATAATTTAATAATAATATATACAATTATTTAATAAGAAATGCATTTCTTAGTTATAATAAATAAATAAAATTTACTTAATAATAATAAATAAATAAAATGTATGTCTTATCTTAACTCACAACTATTATATGACTTTAAAAGATTAAAAAATGATTGTAAAACGAGCATAAATAAATAAATACAAATATTAATTAATGATAAAGAAAGATTTTATTTAATGACATTAAAAAAGTAAAATTTCTATATTATCGTAACTCACAGCTGTTATATAACTTTAAAACACTAACAAATGAGACCTTATTGTAAAGTGTTATTAACCAAACAAATGAATACATAAAGGTTTTTAATAATAATAAATCAATATCTTAACCCACAGCTATTATCTGATTCGGACAGACATGAAGGTGACAGAATTGTGATTTTTATCATGTATAGCAGGTTCCAGTGACTTTAAACAGTGCAAACCTACATTCTTGTTCCTCCTGAATGTGGCCTTGGAGGCAAAGCCGAACTGAGTCCTATCTTGTAAATGGAGCTGTTATCTTCTCTGTCCTTCAGCGGCTCTATAAAAGCGTCCCGCGGCCTCCATCTCAGTGGGAGCCAACATGCTGCGGGCCGTCCTGAAGCTCTGCTGTGGAATCACATACCCACATCTACGGAGCATGGCAGGTGCAGGACCTAACGCTGCAGCTCGATGCGTGAGCTTGTGTTTGTATTGTGTTTTATTTATGCTGTTTTCGCTGTCCTGCAGGTCTGCAGCGAGCAGGTCTGCGGCGAGCAGCTCTGGCAGCGTTCGGCCAGGAGATCACACACTTACAGAGCAGAGGACAAATGGTCCTTCCAGCATGGATCCCTTTGAGATGGACTGAAAGTGAGTCTGTGCATTCATATTTAACCTCAGTTTCCATCCAATACTCCAGCAAAAAATCCACAGTTTGGAGTCAGTAAGATTTTTTAAAATGGTGAGCATAAAAAAATCTCTTCTGCTCACCAAGGCTGCATTTATTTGATCAAAAATACAGTAAAAATTTTAAAATATTATTAATATTTAAAACTGCTGTTTTCTATGTGAATATATTATAAAAAGAAATTTGTTTCTGTGATCAAAGCTGTATTTTCAGCATCATTACTCCAGTCTTCAGTGTCACATGATCTTCAGAAATCATTCTAATATGCTGATTTGCTGCTCAAGAAACATTTCTGATTATTATCAATGTTGAAAACAGTTGTGCTGCACAATATTTTTGTGGAAACGTGATGCGTTTTATTTTTCAGGATTCTTTGATGAATAGAAAGTTCAAAAGAACAGCATTTATTTGAAATAGAAAACTTCTGTAACATTATAAATGTCTTTACAGTCACTTTTGATCACTTTTTATGATGAATAAAATATTATTTTCTTTCAAATAAAAAAGTAAGAAAACGGAGTATAAAAAATAAACACCGACAATGATCCAAAAAGCATCTTCAGATTCAATGATGCAAGAAAATCTGACTGTCACATGATTAATGACACTCGTTTAATTACATTTGATCACTCACATAGAAATCTGACATATTTATTCTTCATTTTGTATGTATATATATACATGCATACATACCCTGGAGCACAAAAGCAGTGTTAAGTCGCTGGGGTATATTTGTAGCAATAGCCAACAATACATTGTATGGGTCAAAATTATTGAATTTTCTTTTATGCCAAAAATCATTAGGATATTAAGTAAAGATCATGTTCCATGAAGATATTTTGTAAATTTCCTACCGTAAATATATCAAAACTTAATTTTTGATTAGTAATATGCATTGCTAAGAACTTCATTTGGACAACTTTAAAGATGATTTTCTCAATATTTTGATTTTTTTTTGCACCCTCAGATTCCAGATCTTCAAATAGTTGTATCTCGGCCAAATAACAAACCATACATCAATGGAAAGCTTATTTATTCAGCTTTCAGATGATGTATAAATCTCAATTTTGAAAAATTGACACTTAAGACTGGTTTTGTGCTCCAGGGCCACATATATGTAAAAGGAAGTATAAATATTTTAGATTCTGCGCTGTTTCTATGTGAGTGATCAAATGTAAGTTTTATATAATTATTATTTTAATTGTTCAAAATCCTAAAACTTGTATATGAATGTCTCCAGAGACCGAGCCAGTGGAGCAGAGGACGGCTGCATTGGCCGATGAGGACGTGTTTTATCTGAAACAAGGAGAAGCAGCGCTGATTGAAGCTCTGAAGATCGTGGAGTCCGAGGACGGATGGAAACTGGAGATGGCTGAGGTGATTGTCTGCGAATCTAAAATGTTCTTCTGATGTGCAGATCGCCAGAATGTGCTCTCACAGGAAATGATGAACATCTTTTTCCTTTAGAAGAATGGAGATGTGATCTATAGCAAAGTTCTCACGGGCAACAGGAAGGTTTTCAGATTAGAGGCTGAATTGAACGCATCTCCAGAGGAACTTCACGACATCTTATTCTTCAGAATAGAGGAGATTCACGAATGGAACCCCAGCATCAAACGCATCAAAGTAAGACATGTATACTTATATTATTTATATCCTATAATATTTTCTTATTTTTTATTCATCAAGGATGCATTAAATTGATCAAAAGTGACAGTAAAGACATTTATAATGTTACAAAAGATTCTATTTCAAATAAATGCTGTTCTTTTGAACGTTCTATTCATCTGTGAATCCTGAAAAATAAAATGTATCACGGTTTCCACAGAAATATTGTGCAGCACAACTGTTTTCAACATTGATAATAATCAGAAATGTTTCTCGAGCAGCAAATCAGCATATTAGAATGATTTCTGAAGATCATGTGACACTGAAGACTGGAGTAATGATGCTGAAAATACAGCTTTGATCACAGAAATAAATTACAGTTTAACAGATATTCACATAGAAAACAGCTGTTTTAAATTGAAATAATATTTCACAATTTTTACTGTATTTTTAATCAAATAAATGCAGCCTTGCTGAGCAGAAGAGACGTCTTTCTAAAACATTGAAATTTTGAATGGTACTATACACACACACACACACATACATTATATATATAAAATCATCAAAGTCTGATGCTGTTATTCTGAAATTCTAAATAAATAAACAAATAAATATTTGACATACACTGAGGATAAATTGAGAAATTTCATTCCGAGAAGCATCATTTATTTATATAATTGTCAGATTTTATTCCTGATCTCCAGTATGTTCCTGAAACACATCTGAGACGATCATAAAACATAAGAGAAGAGCCTGAAACAGCAGTCTCACGGCTTCAATTCCCAAAGCAGAGGCTGACTGTAGATGTGAATGTTGCGTCAGATGATTTTTGGCTTGTTGAGCCGCTCTCCGGGACACACCGCTGTTTAATATTCCCTCTCGATAAATCAATAGAGCTAAATGTGTTCAGATCAGAGAACGGTGATCCTCTGCTGTAAGCAGATATTTGAGGTCAAAAGGGTAAATTGGTCAATTTTTCAGAATTAAAAAATCAAATGTGCAGCTAAATATGCAAAAATAATAATAATCAACATGAAAATATTTCTGCTTTTTGTTTCTGCATGTATAATTCAGTCTAAACAGTTACATTTTACAATGTAATTGCTAAAAACATTCATAAGAGCATTATGAATATTTATGCATTTATGTTATATATAAATATGATAGAAAACCATTCCACTGCTTTCTACTTTTAAGAATACTGTTAATAATAAAATAAAATAATAAACATAAATAATAATGTAATACTAGGCTTATACTACTGTAATTAAATAATATTTGAACAACTAAACATAATTATCACACGTTATTTAGTATACATTTTGATTCTCTATAATTGTTCTAATTGTAATTCATGCAGCAATGCTTATTAATATGAAAATTATACATAAGTAGTGTATTATGAATAATTCTCCACACCTAGCTGATAGTAAATTATAAATTGTGATACAACCAACCCGGAGAAAACCGACTGAACAGAGAGGAGACACAAACACATTATACAGAAGAAAGCCTCAATTGAAGTAACTTGCATGTAATTACTTTGTAACTTGTGCATCTTAATCTTGAGACAAATATCTTTTGCAAGCAGCTATGTGTCCGTCTCTAGATAATAAGCTCAAATGGGTTGTGTTCATGTGTCCTCAGGTCAGCGGCTCTGGAATTAATGCTGCGTTCACTACATGTCATAATCGCTGTAATTGCTAGATGACTATCTGGACAGAGATGTTCACTTCCTCAGACACGGAGTTATGCGTTTCTATGGCAACACTATTAACGCCAAATGTAATTTGTGTAATCAGTAGACAAAACCACAATACAGCAAATAACATAATGCAAATGCAGGTTAGAAGAAAGCCTCAATTGAAGTAACTTGCATGTAATTACTTTGTAACTTGTGCATCTTAATCTTGAGACAAATATCTTTTGCAAGCAGCTATGTGTCCATCTCTAGATAATAAGCTCAAATGGGTTGTGTTCATGTGTCCTCAGGTCAGCGGCTCTGGAATTAATGCTGCGTTCACTACATGTCATAATCGCTGTAATTGCTAGATGACTATCTGGACAGAGATGTTCACTTCCTCCGACACGGAGTTATGCGTTTCTATGGCAACACTATTAACGCCAATGTAATTTGTGTAATCAGTAGACAAAACCACAATACAGCAAATAACATAATGCAAATGCAGGTTATTTAGTGAGACATTGTTTACGAAACAGAAATAGGAAATAACTGCTTGACATTTTACTGCAAAAAACAAAACAAAACTGCTTGACATTTTACTGCAAAAAAAAAAAAAAAACTGTTTGCATCAGTCTTTTTTTGAGTTATGACAACTGCTAATGAAATTGGAAATTGTTCAGCCAACAAACTTCATAGCTTTAACTATTTTTGTGGCTCTGGAACCAATTCATCTTATCTTTTTCAGCTGCTTTGGCACGATCTGTATTGTATAAAGCGCTATACAAAATAAAGGTGACTTGACAAAACTCATCAAAATAATGCTCGCAGCTTAAAAGGTTTAATGAAATCAATCAATTAAAATTTTATGACTTGGAACCATGTATTTCTTTAAATTGGGGTAACAGGTCCCCTGAAATAGTGTTTAATGTGTGCTGAAGTTTTAAACGTTTTACAAGACAGAGTTCTCAGAATATTATGCGTTCTACAAGGATGCAGATGCTTTTTTCCTGTAATTTCGTCAGTTGAAGTTAAGTATTTAAAACAATGAAACTCAGAATTCTAGATAAGTTCCAGTGTTGAAAGGGGATATAATATAATACACTCTAAAAAAAATGCTGGGTTGTTTCAACCCAACTTTGGGTCAAATATGGACTAACCCAACTGTTGGGTTAAATTTTTCAATTAAATTTTTAACTCATATATAATATAATATAATAAAGTAGGTCTGTAATCTACATGTAGAGATCAGTGAGCATAAAGCAAGTCTACAGTGAATGGAGAATGTGAACCACTCAACTTTGCAGGTTTGCTTTTTGTAAGAAAAACATAAATTTCACAGTATAATCATTTTGTTTTCATTACTCTCTTTCCGTGTTATGTTTCCATTAAAAATGCGTGAAATTTGAAAGCTTCCAGCATTAAAACAAGCCGTTTATACCTTAGGTTCTGAAACACGTGGGCAGGAACACCATGGTTACCCACGAGGTTTCGGTGGAAATGGCGGGAAACCTGATTGGCCAGCGGGACTTCCTAAACGTCAGATATTCGTCCAAGAGCGAGTCACGTGTTTATTTCGGCGGAGCCGCAACGTGGATGGAGTCTCTGCCGCCTCAGCCCGGGTTTGTCAGGTAGAATAACGCCTGAGCTTCTGTTTCATTCACACCGAGCGCAAGTTTGAGATTTTATGTGAACTGAACACCGACTAAAATTTGGTTCTGCTTGTTACTCCAAGCTCTTATGTGCCTTCGGAAGACTTTGCATACAGCGCTCGAGCCGTATGCACCGCCGCTGAGGCGCTTTTCGCATGTTTTTGTAACAGTATAAATCACCATCCACTTTATGGAACGCAGAAGCTTAATTAATACAGGTTTGCATGGATGGGGTTGAATAACTGATGACAGTTTTACTTTTTGGGGTGAATTATTACTTTCATGTACATTTTAATTATACGTTACTATAACTGGACGAAGTATTGGAGTAAATGTAATTAATTACTGTACTTGAGTATCTTTTTGGATACTCTGTAGTTTTACTGCGTATCAAAGATATTTGCAACTTTTACTCTCTACTTCACTACAATTTTGAATAAGTATCTGTACTCTTTACTCCACTACATTTGTAAAGAGTGTTGCAATTACACATTACATTGTGCATGGCACGTAACAGTTTATTTCTGCTACAAAAGAAGTGATATTGCAACTACAGGGCACTGAAAGTACTATATCTCGTGCGTTTTGCCCTTACTCACCCACACTTGTCAACAATGCTGCTTTACGTGAATGCAAGTTTCTTCGCAATGCCAATGAGGCCAAAACCAGCTCATCCAGTGCAAGAAGACCTTGACTTTAATTTTACTTAACATTATATTTTCACTATTCTCCTATTCTTATCCTGCACTCTCAGGAAAAAAAGGTACAAAAGCTGTCACTGGGGCGGTATGTTTTCAAAAGGTACATTTTAGGTACTAATATATACCTTTAAGGTACCAATATGGACTCTTTAGGTACAAAGGTGTGCCTTTTGAAAAGGTACGCCCCAGTGACAACTTTTGTACTTTTTTTTTCTGAGAGTGTGTTATCATTGTAAAAGTTCAATAAACAAATTAAGCGAAACAAAAAATAAATAAATAAAAATTACTTAACATTATTTTATTTATCTGTTATACCGAAGCGACATTTTGTTTTATTTTGAGGTGTTCAGTTTTATTTTGGTTTTATAAAATAAACGTGATTGCTCTTCTCACACATCAACTCTTTCTTGTTTTTCACTGGCATGTCTCTTTGGCTCGTGCATCTTTGAGCCTATATTCAGTATGAGTAAAATACTTAAGTTCTGTTAAAATCAGATACTCTAAAAGAGTTTTACTCAAGTTGTTTTGGAATTGGAAACTTGTGGAGTAATTTTCACTGTAAGGTATCTGTACTTTTACTCTAGTATGGTTTTCAGCTACTCTTTACACCTCTGAACTGGACATAATCTGAAAGTAGTTTCTCACGGTAAAACCTGTCTGTAAGTGTGTGTTTGTTGTGTTCAGAGCTGAAGATGGACCGACCTGCATCATCCTGCAGCCGCTTCAGGACCGTCCCGACCGAAGTCGCTTCATCTGGCTGCTCAACATGGACATCAGGGTACAAAACATGCATGTTTTATGATTTATCAAGATTTTCCTGATTGTGAGCTGACCAGCAGATGAATGGGGTTAGTTATACACTGTAAAAAATGATTTTCAAAGTTGTACATAAAACATTTTACATGAAAATACTATTTCAGTGTTTTTGCTTCAGAATTGTATTTCAGTGTTACTTGGTATTATTTGTGAAATGTACTAGCAAGTTTTGCAGTGCAGAAGATTCCCTGTGATGTATTTCTGCAGTCGCGTGATGAACGTGTCCTTGTGTGTTCAGGGTTGGCTGCCGCAGTCACTAGTGAACAAGGCTCTTCCTCAAGCACAAGTGGACTTCACTAAACACCTGCGGCGCCGGCTGGCCACACAACACCCAGAAAACAAGAGCTGATGAGAGACGCTTCTGTCAGACGTCAACACTATAGGAACACAGCCATGCAACATACACCTCAGACGAACAGGATGAAAGTCATGTGGAAGATAGCAAAGTAGCAAATCAACTACTATGAAAATGAGTTGACCATATAAAATGACAATAAAAAATATCTTTCACAGGAGTGTTATATTAGTATCATTTTATTTATATTTTTAAATTTTTTATATTTGTATTTTTTTATTTCTGTTTTCAATTTAATTTTGGTTAAAGTATTAGTCTGTCAGTTCAGTTTTTTTGTCGTTTTTATTAAATATATCTGTAGTTTGTATAAATTATTTCAGTTTGTTTTTTTAGTGCAAGTTAAACTAAATGAAAATGATAAATATAAACACACAATTCTGATTTTATTCTCAAAATTCATCTTGCAAATTTACATCTCGCAATTCTGTTTTTGTTTCTGCCATGGAATAAAAAAACTATTAATTACATTTACATTTAGTCATTTAGCAGACGCTTTTATCCAAAGCGACTTACAAATGAGGACAATAAAAGC
>NW_015647153.1:215399-232487 GCF_001515625.1 Sinocyclocheilus rhinocerous
AAAGAAAAACAAGTAGATAGAATAGAAAAAATAGAAAGCTAGTGTTTATTTTTTTTAATTAAAAAAACGATAAATAGCTAAAGTAGAATTAAAATAGAATAGAAAGTGCTAGAGTTAGAGGGTCAAATAAAGATGGAAGAGATGTGTTTTTAGTCGTTTCTTGAAGATGGCTACGGACTCAGCTGCTGGGATTGAGTTGGTCAGGTTATTCCACCAGGAGGGAACAGTTAATGTAAAAGTCCATGAAAGTGATAAAAAAAAAATATGTCTATATACTTTGTTTACATTTTTATTTTTTTTTATTTTTAGTTATTTTAGTACATCGAGCTAAACTAAATGAAAATGAGAAATGTTGCCTCGGCAAATAGCTGAAATAAGTTTATTTTATTTCAAGTAACAAATATGCTTTTTTTCTTTCTGATTTTGGTTTTAGTTAACTATGATAATCTTGCTTTACAGTAATTCTGTATATATAATTCACCCACTGCACTGCAGTGATGGAAACAGGAAAAATAGCAGCATACAGGTTTGGGAAAACATGAGGGTGAATAATGACCAAATTATTTTTAGGTGAACTGTTCCTTTGGCCTTCACTTGGGAATCATCCAGACGTCTTGTTATCATTCAGACTCGTATGTCTGCACTCGCAGTGACAGCATGCAGATGGAGATCGTCTCACAACCTCCGCACGATTCACTGCGGATTCAACACTTCAAAAGGACAAATTACATTTGAAGAGACTCTAAAGAGGCAATCTCAAGAGTGAACTTTAATCTCTAATAGTCTCTGAAAATCACCAGAATGGCCAGAACGACTGGAGAACATCAGCAGAGCACAATGACTCCATTAAATCAGCTGAAAAGACTTTAGACATGCCTCAGATCCACAATAGAATGAGCTCTGAACCTATAACATACTCCAGGATCATAGCACTTTATTTTTTAGTGCAACTTAAATGAATCGTTCACTCAGAAACAGAAAGATCTGTCATTATCTATACCTTCATGTCGATCAAACTCTAAAAGTATGCTGAATGCAAGAAAAGTAATTTTCACAAAACTGTTTTTCATAAATCTGTCAAGTGTCATGCAGCATTTTTAGGTACACTATACATTTTACAAAATATTAAAAATTATTTTATTAAAATGGTTTTATTAAAATACTATTAGAAGCGTAATTTTTAAATAACGCCCACTGCTCCTTTTTAATAAAATTGTTTTTCATAAATCTGTCAAGTATCATGTAGCATTTCTGGATGAACTAATTAAAAAATATATATATAAAAACAATTTTATTCAAAAATATTACAGATAATTTAATAAGAATGATTTTATTAAAATATAAGTATTAAAAATACTATTAAAATAATTTAAAACAATTATCACTGCTGCTATTTTTCATAAATCTGTCAAGTATCGCAGCGATTTTGGATGAACTATGCATTTTAAATTATTATAAAAAAATATATATATTTTTAAAAGAATTTAAAAATGCTGTTAAAAATAATTACAAATTTGCTAAGTAATCATTTTGACTTTTTCAAATAAATATGTGTAACAAATCGAATGAAAGCTGAATGAAAAATGTTTCATTTTGACAACTTTGTACCATTGTACCATCTTGATGTCAAAACAGGTTCAGATCTGCTGCTGCATTAAAACACATGGATTTAATAGTATATGGCTGGATACTCTATTTTAAAATGTATTTATTTGTAATAAATGTTTATTTGTTTTATGAAGATGCACAAATCAGACAATGCACTGAAAATGAAAATTTTGTCTTTAGTCTATATGGAAACCAGCTTCTGCCACAGAAAAATAAATAAAAAGGTAATTGCAACTTTTTATCTCACAATTCTGAGTTTATATCTTGCAATTGAGTTCATATTAATAAAAAAAAAAAGTATGAATTGTGAGATATAAACTGAACTGCGAGAAAAAAAAGGCAGAATTATGAGATAAAAAGTTGTAATTACCTTTTTTATTTATTTAATGGCTTCCATATTAGTCATATTGTTTGCTGATGGAAAATTAGAGAAATATTAATCTTAGATATCAGTTTTGTGTTTCATATCATACTAGACACTGCAAATAATCAGACAATGCACTGAAAATGAAAATTTTGTCTTTAGTCTATATGGAAACCAGCTTCTGCCACAGAAAAATAAATAAAAAGGTAATTGCAACTTTTTATCTCACAATTCTGAGTTTATATCTTGCAATTGAGTTCATATTAATTAAAAAAAAAAGTATGAATTGTGAGATATAAACTGAACTGCGAGAAAAAAAGGCAGAATTATGAGATAAAAAGTTGTAATTACCTTTTTTATTTATTTAATGGCTTCCATATTAGTCATATTGTTTGCTGATGGAAAATTAGAGAAATATTAATCTTAGATATCAGTTTTGTGTTTCATATCATACTAGACACTGCAAATAAAATATTTTCTTAAGCTTTTCTTAAGCTCAGGGCCGTTTCTAGGCATAGGCGAGCTAGGCGGTCATCTAGGGCGCCACCAGCTGAAGGGGCGCCAATGAGCGCACGTACTGGCACTTTTAGCAGGGTTGTGATAAAGAGTGGTACGTTCACCCTGAAATATGACTGCCGCCCCCACTGGGTCCCCCAACATCATTGGGCTAGAGTACTGTCAATCTGACGATGCCTGTATGCCACTAAGCTCCATTAAAAATGATCCAAGCTAGTTAAACCTGATGTTTCTTGAGAATCTGTTTTGATCGTGCAAATCATCAAAAAAAAATCTGAAATAAAAACTCCACTTTTCTTTTCAATGTGTATACTTTCATGTATTTCATCATCCTACAACTTAAACATTTAATAAATATTAACACTTAAAGCTCTCATTCATGTATATACAAGTACTATACAATACAGAAATTAGGTTAAACCACATGAGAGACGGCAGACCTGACGCTCTCGCACCTTCTGAAAACCTGCAACTATTTACAATATATACAAAACCAGCCGAAAACATCACGACGGTTTAAAAGCAGACGCAAGCTCAAAAACACACAGAATCAAACCCACAAACTGCAGGCGATGCGTTAGAGGTGGTTGCTGTTGTTTCACAGGTGAGTGACGTCACATTGGTTGAACATCAGGAGCACCACTGCTACACTTGCTTTGTAACACTTCAGTAGTTTTGTGTAGTTCAGCTTCATAAAAATATGAAAATGTACATGAAATACATTAATGGCTATGCACACAATAGATTACTATACTATTATAGAATACACTATAATAGTATAGTAAAATACTATTATAGTATTATATATATATATATACATACATAAAATCTAAAAATAATTTGTTTAATAAAACATAAAAAATTAGAAAAGCACATAATAAATTACTAAGATGAAAACTGAAAATAAAAATATGTATTTTATATATACAGTGCTGTGAAAAGGTTTTTGCCCCCTTCCTGTTTTTTTTAATTTTTTGCATATTTGTCACACTTAAAAGATTCAGATCATCAAACAAATTTTAATATTACACAAAGATAATGCAAGTAAATACAAAATGCAGTTTTTAAATGATGATTTCTTTTATTAAGGGAAAAAGTCAACTGTTTTGATTCTCATCTGTTCTTGGATTTCTTTAGATCACGGCATGATGTGTTGCTCTTTAAGCATGCTTCACTTTGTCAGACAGGTTCTATTGAAGTGATTTCTTGATTCAACAGGTCTGGCAGTAATCAGGCCTGCGTGTGGCTAGTGAAATTGAACTCTGCTTTCTAAAATAATGTGATTAATTGCAGTTCTTTCATGATTTAACAGGAGCGGGCAATTAATTTTTCACGTAGGGCCACGTAGGTTTGGACAGCTTTTTTCCCTTAATAAATGAAATCATCATTTAAAAACTGCATTTTGTATTTACTTGCATTATCCTTGTGTAATATTAAAATTTGTTTGATGATCTGAATCTTTTAAGTGTGACAAATATGCAAAATATTTAAAAAACAGGAAGGGGGCAAAAACCTTTTCACAGCACTGTATATATATATATATATACACACACACACACACACACATACTGTATATATATACAATCAAATAAAAATTAAAAAAGCAAAATTACTAAAATAAAAACTGAAAATATAAAATGTTTTAATATTTGCATTATATATATTTTTTTATATATATTTCCAATTAGCTTACGTGTGTGTGTGTGTGTGTGTGTATAAGCTATTTGAAAATATACATAAATTGATATAAAAAATATAAAAATACATATTTTATTTCAATATTTTATTCATTTTGAATTAGCTTTTATTTTTATATTTTCAGTTTTCATTTTTAGTAATTTTGTTATGTGCTTTACTAATTTGCATGTTTAATTTTTTTTTATATTTCTATATAGCTTTAATTTATTTCAATTTTAAATTTAAGCAATATTAGTGCTTCAACTTAAAATTATTTCGGTTAATTGCCAAGACAACATTTCTTCTTATGATTTAACTAAGCTTTTCTTCTAATACTTATTTAACTTTATTTATTTAAATTTCCAAAAACGATTTGTAATAGTTTTAGTTAAATGGTATAACAAAATCGTGTGCTCTGTCACGTGCTGCACATTTTGGCAATATTTTCACATTGAATCTCCAAATTAATGTAGAAACAACAAAAATGATCATATACTATAATAATTTTAGCAAAAGGATTTGGGGAAATGACTGTTATTGTGTTAATAATTATTTGGAACAGCAGAAATGAATGCGTTGTTTTTCTCAGATCATCAGGATATTTTGAAGATGAAACTGTAAGACGGGAAGAACCTCAGACGCTTTGATCTCCTAAGATATGGACAATACAGACACAGTGTATTAACATACAGCCATCTGTTTCCACATCTCACTGAGAGAAGCTTCTTTCTCGCCTCTACATTTGTTCCTTTCTCACTTCCTTCCCTTCACTCAATATATACCGTATTGGCCCGAATAGATATCGTCTTATATTCGGGACAATACGGTAATGTTCATAATACATGTTTACCTGACTAATAATAAATTGTTACATTTGAATTGATTCTGTTTGCTCTGAAATGATTGACGTTGCATCCTTGTTACGGCATTTCTGGTTAACACTTGGCATTCGTTCAAGTGTACTTAGATTGTAAAAAGTTAAATTTGCGTGGGCCTTACCTCTGTTTCTTGTAATATTACTCTAGCTAAGTGTACATGGGAAACCATGGCATGACCAAACCAAAACTATTATCAGAGAAAGTAATGTTGGTCGGCTTTTATCTATAATAGTGACCTCTGACTAGGGATAATTGTTTTATTCAAGTGAATATGGGGACTAAATAAAGTACTTTTAGAATGAGCAAGCATGGGGCGGCCATCTAATAGTATAAGTCAATTAGCTCCAGGACTGGCGAGTATGTGACCGTGAGATCCACGTAAAAAACGTCCGGCGCGAGACTCTCTGAGCGACATCTGGAGCACAATTGAGCACAAAATAGAAGTTAACTAGACTAGTCAGATGTCAGAAGAATACAAATTAGAAATTGATAGATCAACCCAAATTCGAGGTCATAATAAAATGGAGCCAGATTCGAATTTAACTTAAATTAAAAAGACTGAACACGCAGGAAACCTTCAGCTGCCATTGGATACCTTACGAAACTCTGCTAAAGTTGGTCAGTCACAAAACTACATCAGAGTTACAAAGCAAACGTACACGGCTAGACTCATAATAACACTGCTATTAAACTATATGAGCGGATAACGACGTGTTACAGCCACAAACACACACGCTAAAGAGTGAAGACGCGCGCATCTAGTAGTCCTAAAGACACTAAACAACACAGATTGAGCCACTGCATTTCAAGAACAGCACCTTTCACGGTTTTCTCCCGGTTCAACACACGGAGCAGAGGATTGTGGGTGACGTCGGTTCGTTCTGAGGTAAACAGTAGCTGCTGTCTGATTGGCTAGTGATCATGTGACCGGCGAGTCCCCGAGGCGATTGGAGTCCACAGTGGTGCTCTGGTTCTGGAGTCCGTCTGGAGGTAGAAGTGAGGTGATGGACTCTGGATGGGACGTGCTCTCGTCCTCTCCTTTAGGGCTCGTGGAAGTGGGTCGCGGTCTCTTGGTAGCTGCTATAGTGGTGTGGATGAGCGGAGCCGCTGTAGATGGAGATACAGACGTCTGAGTGTGCATCTGCTGTGTCGGGTCGGGATTCGTTTGAAGTAGTTGAGGGAAGGTGAAATCCGGAAGCCAAGTGAAGGGAGGATGAACGTCTGGAGAAAGCGTACTGAAAGCCATCCTCCTGTTACAGGACTCGCAGCAGAGCTTCTGATAACCCGGGATGGAGCAGTAGCGCGCCAGAACCTCCATCTGACAGAAGATGGACTTATCACCCAGACACGGCTCATCTGGAGGAGAGACGGGAACGATAATAAATAAAATATTTATTTTTAATAAATATAATAAAATGAATACAAATAACTGGAATAATAAAAATACACTAAAATAAATGTAATAAATTGCATATATTAATATATTTAGTTTAGTATTAATTAATGTATACAGTAATTAGTAACATTGATAAAATAATTTTTTATTTAATAAAATTAAATATAATATTTTATCAAATTAATACAATAAACAGAAATAAAAATACAATAAAATAAATTTTATAAATTACATATATTAATATATAATTATTATATTTAGGTGAGTATTCATTAATTTAAATATACAATAACTAATTTGTAATAACAAAATAACAATTTAATAATTAAAGGGGTGGTTGACTTTTTTTTCTAGGCTTGATTGTGTTTATGGGGGGCAGTCTAACATGTGTTAATGCTTCTTTGTTAAAAAACGCATTATTAATGACGTCATCTATATTGCTTATCAATTTGAGCCCGATTGAGACGCAGAGGATATTATTGAAGAGGATCGCGCAGAACCTGTGCAAGCAGGCAACCACACGCGCGTCCATGTATAACGCTTCTCATAACTATAGTATGTGAAAATAAGTGTATTCACTGAGCTGATGATCTGAATGAGAGAGAGAGAGAGAGAGAGATGCAGAGCAGGGCGAGGCCAGGAATTAAAAAAGTGAAATCGCAATCAACCACCCCTTTAATAAAATGAATACATACATTTTTATATAATAATAGTTTTCATTTTTGTCTGTTTTAATTTCTAATTTCTAATAGTATATTTTATAGTATTAATTTCTAGAAAGGTTTAATTTTAGTTTAATTTCTAGTACTGTTTTTTTTTACTAAAATACAAAAATTAAATGAACTGCAATTACTGATTTAAGTTTAATCATAAGTATTGTTTGGCATGCAATGTAAAAAGCATGAATATATGACAATATACTACCCTCCAGTTATTAATACTTAATACAGAAATGAATACTTTTATTAATCAAGGACACATTAAATTGATCAAAAGTGAGAGTAAAGACATTTATAATGTTCTAAAAATAATCAGAAATGTTTCTTGAGCAGCAAATCAGCATATTAGAATGATTTCTGAAGCTCATGTGACACTGAAAATTCAGGTTTACGTCACAGGAATAAATTACATTTTACAGTATATTCACATAAAAAACAGCTGTTTTACATTGTAATAATATTTCAGAATTTTTACCGTATTTCTGGTCAAATAAATGCAGTGAATGAACACAGAAGTGGATCAATAATCCATCAGCGTCTGTATTGACGAGTCACTTACTAGAGACTTTATCCAGAGCGTTTTCCGGTCGTTTCTCCTCCTCAGTGGTGAAATTCTCCAGTAAATCTTTAGTGGGACTGGGTAAAGACGGCTCTCCTGAGGGAAAAACAACAACACAAAGACACATTTCCTGTCAGACAGGAAGTCACAACAGTGTCAGATAGACTAGTTTGGAAACACTAATGCCTCTTAAAGGCTTAGTTCACCCCAAAATGAAAATTCTGTCATTAATTACTCACCCTCGTGTTGTTCCAAACCCGTAAGACCTTCGTTCATCTTCGGAACCTGCTGACAGAAAGGCTTCACTCTCCTGAAGTCTCATCAGCGTCTCATATGATCTTGTGTTTGTGCTGACAGTCAGTGTTTGTTTCACCTGTGCAGGGAGGAAGCTTGCAGACGGACACAGATTCGGGTTTGTTTGCGTCACACTGTCCGGAGCAGATGACCTGCCGCTGCCGGATCCCTTCACCGCAGCTCACCGAACACTACAGGAAACACATCACATCCAGACAGGAAGCACAAACATCTTCAGATTGTTCAGCGGAGCGCGTGAGGAGAATTTAAACGATAAAATGTATTACAAAATGATTACATTTATGAATGAAACTTAAATGCTAATTATTAAATTTAAATCAGTAGTGTATTTGTACATGTATTTATTTGTATTAATTAAAAATAATAACAATACTAGTAATTAAATTAAAAATGAAACACTTCTAGTAATTAATACTAACTTGCAGGTAAAAAATGTCAAACTCACAGGTAAATGTGGACTGATAATAACAAATATTACAACTTTAAAATTATCTTTGCATTCAGAACCACAAATTTAGTTATTCAACCTTTATTTATCAATTAAACGATTTGAATTTAAACGATTAAAATGTATTACAAAATGATTACATTTATGAATTAAACTTTTAAATTATAAATCTTAAATGCTAATTATTAAATTTAAATCAGTAGTGTATTTGTACGTGTATTTATTTGTCTTACTTAAAAATAATGACAATTCTAGTAATTAAGCTAAAAATGAAACACTTCTAGTAATTAATACTAACTAGCAGGTAATAAATGTCAAACTCATGGGTAAATGTGGACTGATAATAACAAATATTACCCCTTAAAAATTTAGAACCACGAACCTTTAGTTATATAACAATTAAAATAATTAGAATTTAATTTATTAAAATATATTACAAAATTATTACATTTTTAGATCAAACTTTTCAATTATACATCTTAAATGCAAATTATTTATTTAAATCAGTAGTGTATTTGAATGTGTATTTATTTAATTAATTTATTTAATGTGTGTCTTAAAAATAATAACAATATTATAAATTCAACTAAAAATGAAACATTTCTAGTAACTATTACTAACTAGCAGGTAAAAATGTCAAACTCACAGGTAAATGTGGACTGATAATAACATAACCAATTTCTTTGCATTTAGAACCACAAACTTTCAGTTAATTAACCTTTATTTAACAATTAAAATAATTTGAATTTACTTCATTCAGGTCTCAGGTGACTCTCGTGCTCGTGCGGGACTCACGTGGGCTGGCTGCAGCTGTTGGTGTTGCAGCGTTTACGGATGGGTTTGGGCTTTTTATTGATCTCGCAGAAGTTCCTGTGAACCAAACGCCCGTCGCTCTTCCTCCGACAGCCGTATTTAGTGTACTGGACACCTGAGGAACACGTGCATTAGCACTTACACCGTTTAACATATGCATTTATACACTACAGGTCAAACCTTCGGAATGATTACGATTTTTTGATGTTGTTGAAAAAAGTATCTTATGTTTACCAAGATGCATTTATTTGATCAAAAACACAGTAAAAATTATGGAAGCTTGTTTCTGCCACAGAATAAAAATAGTAATTGCAACTTTTTATCTCACAATTCTGACTTTTTTGGCATTTGTGCTTTTTCCCCCCGCAATTCAGACATTTTTCTTGTGATTGCAAGTTTACATCTCGAAGTTCTGACTCTTTTCTCGCAATTCAGACTTTTTTTCTTACAATTGCGAATTTTCATCTCGAAGTTCAGACTTTTTCTTGTAATTGCGAGATTACATCTGGAAGTTCTGACTTTTTCTCGTAATTGCGAGATTACATCTGGAAGATCTGACTTTTTCTCGTAATTGCGAGTTTACATATGGAAGTTCAGACTTTTTCTTGTAATTGCGAGTTCTTTTCTCGCAATTCAGACTTTTTTTCTTACAATTGCGAATTTTCATCTCGAAGTTCAGACTTTTTCTTGTAATTGCGAGATTACATATCGAAGTTCAGATTTTTCTCGTAATTGCGAGTTTACATATCGAAGTTCAGATTTTTCTCGTAATTGCGAGTTTACATCTCGAAGTTCAGAATTTTTTCACGCAATTCAGACTTTTTTCTTACAATTGCGAGTTTACATCTCGAAGTTCAGACTTTTTTCACGCAATTCAGACTTCTTTCTTACAATTGCGAGTTTACATCTCGTAGTTCAGACTTTTTTCACGCAATTCAGACTTTTTTCTTGTAATTGCGAGATTACATCTGGAAGTTCTGACTTTTTCTCGTAATTGCGAGTTTACATATGGAAGTTCAGACTTTTTCTTGTAATTGCGAGATTACATCTGGAAGTTCTGACTTTTTCTCGTAATTGCGAGTTTACATATGGAAGTTCAGACTTTTTCTTGTAATTGCGAGATTACATCTGGAAGTTCTGACTTTTTCTCGTAATTGCGAGTTTACATATGGAAGTTCAGACTTTTTCTTGTAATTGCGAGATTACATCTGGAAGTTCTGACTTTTTCTCGTAATTGCGAGTTTACATATCGAAGTTCAGATTTTTCTCATAATTGCGAGTTTACATCTCGAAGTTCAGAATTTTTTCACGCAATTCAGACTTTTTTCTTACAATTGCGAGTTTACATCTCAAAGTTCAGACATTTTTCTTACAATTGCGAATTTACATATCGAAGTTCAGACTTTTTCTCGTAATTTCAAGTTTACACCTCGAAGTTCAGAATTTTTTCACGCAATTCAGACTTTTTTCTTACAATTGCGAGTTTACACCTCGTAGTTCAGACTTTTTTCACGCAATTCAGACTTTTTCTTACAATTGCGAGTTTACATCTTGAAGTTCAGACTTTTTTCACGCAATTCAGACTTTTTTCTTACAATTGCGAGTTTACACCTCGTAGTTCAGACTTTTTTCACGCAATTCAGACTTTTTTCTTACAATTGCGAGTTTACATATTGAAGTTCAGACTTTTTCTTACAATTGCGAGTTTACATCTCGAAGTTCAGACTTTTTTCACGCAATTCAGACTTTTTTCTTACAATTGCGAGTTTACATCTCGTAGTTCAGACTTTTTTCACGCAATTCAGACTTTTTTCTTGTAATTGTGAGTTTACATCTCGAAGTTCTGACTTTCTTCTTGCAATTCAGATTTTGTCTTGCAATTGCGAGTTTACATCTCACAATTCAGACTTTTTTCCTCGCAATTGTGAGATTACATTCGGATTTTACTTGCAATTGCAAGTTTACACCTCGCAATTCTGACTTTCTTGCAATTCTGAGTTTTTCTTGCAACATTTTTCCTCAGATTTCTGAGTTTATATTTTGCAATGAGTTTATAAGTCCGAATTGCGAGGTGTAAACTCGCAATTGCAAGAAAAAAGTCTGAATTGCGAAAAAAAAAAGGTAAGCGTGACATTTAATCTCACAATTCAGACTTTCAAGTTTACATCTTGCAATTCAGACTTTTTTTTTTCTCCAGAAATCTGAGTTTACATCTCATGATTCACGTTTCTTTTTCCAGCATGGAATAAAAGATAAAAAAGGTAAGTGCAGATTTTTTTCTCACAATTGAAAAACAGCTTTGCATCACAGGATTAAATTACATTTTAAAATATGTTAAAATAGAAAAAGTTATTTTAAACAGCAATATTTCACAATATTACTGTATTTTTGATCAAAAAACACAAGTAAACATAAGAAACTTCTTTCAAAAACTTGAAAAAATCTTTTTCCAAATCTTACTCCAAACGTTTGACCTGTAATGTAATAATTCTCAGAGTGTGTTCAATGGCACACCTCCGCCGCAGGGTTTGGAGCATTGCGACCAGCTCTTCAGCGCCCACTCGTACGTGTCCAGTTCGGCCAGCAGCACGTTGTTGTTGGTGATGACCGGCAGAAGATCTTCATGAATGATGTATTTGTAGCTCAGACTGATCTTGGTGTCCTCGGCCTGCGGGACGACCTGTCCAGAACGACAAACTCAAACTCAACGCACGCTGCATAAACTCAACCCAACGGCAGCAGCGCTACGCCGCTCTTACCAGCACCACGATGCCTTCGTGCAGCGGCCCGACGCTCTTCAGCGACTCTTTGCCATTTGCCAGTGAATATTCCCACTCCAGGCCGTTCTCAATGAAAGTCTTGGACGTGATTTCTTCTTCCTTGGCGTTCAGGATGAAACTGCCCGTGACCTGATTTTTAACGGCTGAGGAACACAAGCATGGACAGAAGGGAGAGAAGCATCTTTAGAGGAATATTATGGGTTCAGTACAACTTAAACTCTGTCGAGAGCATCTGTGGCTTTTTGTTTATTATCATTTTAACTCTGTTTGTAAAGAAAATAAAGGCTGAAGATAATATCGTGCAGTATATACTAGTTTTTAACAGCAGGCATTATACAGTGATATTCAAACTATAGTGTGCTACAATATAACATAGTTATCTTCTATTTTAAAATGTTTAATTCAATTTTGTGTAAAACATCTTACATTGTAAAATTTCATAATACTTTTACAGTTTGAATTAATATATTGAATTTGGTTTTTATATTTCAGTTTTCATTTTAGTTTTAGTAATTTTGTTGGTTTTTAATTTTTATTTTTGAAATATTTCTAGTTTTAATTTATTTTTATTTCAATTTCAGTAATTTTACAATATTGTGCAGTATATACTTTTTTTAAAAATGTTTAAACAGCAGGCATTATCCAATGATACAACTGTATGGTTACATTATAACTTATATTTATCTGCTGTTTTAAACGTTTAATTCAATTTTGTGTAAAATATCTTTATGATCTAATGTTACTTACGGTATCTATTAATTTTTTACATATTTTTATTTCTATTTTCAGTTTTAATTTTAGTTCAAGTTTTAGTGACGTCTAATGTTTTCCCCCATTTTTATTAGGTTTTAATAAATATTTCTATTTGGTTTTAATTCATTTTTATATCAGTTATAGTAATTTAGCACTTCAATTTAAACTTATTTTATTTCAGTAAATTGTCATGGCAATATTTCTCATTTTTATTCAGTTTTTATTCATCTAATATTTATACTTTATTATTTCAGTTTTATTTCATTTAATTTATTTATTTAAAAAGCACTTTTCACACTACAGTGCATTAATGAAATGTATTAATAAAATAATGAAAATGTTTTTAATAATTTTGGTTTTGGTCAACAACACTGCTATATACCATACTATAAAGTCTATGTACTATAAAGTGCACAAATAGTAAGTGTAGTATGCTACTCTGAACACAACCCATGTGCTACATAAAATAAAATTCCTTGTACTTCACATTAAAACACTTCATATTTTCTCTGACAGTAAATCAGGCTCTCAGCAGGAGCTGAACATGAGCTCAGGGATTCAAAATAAAATAAATAATAAAAGAAACACAAAACCATCAGAAAAACTGCTTAAGCCAAGCGGGGAGATGTTGGGGAATCTAAAACGGCACACAAAGCATGATGGGAAGGCAGTAATTGGTCTCAATAGGATGCATGACTGCCCTGGGTTTGTGCCGCTGGAGAAATGCAGTGATGCACAGGTACAAACTCACCAATTACGTGAGGCGACGTTTCATTCTCCTCGATCACAATGTGCCGAGCGCCAGCAGGAATATCAAACATCTTCAGCAAACCTAACGAACAGAGCAAGAGCTCAAGTGATTACGCTTGTCAAGAAACAGCCCAATATTTCACTCAGATTTCATACAGAAATATTAATATTTAGGCCTAGTTTAGCACTAATGAAGTTATTTCCATAATAATAAAACACATTTTACCACACAAATTCTCAAAACCGTAACAAAAAAAACTCATTATTCTGATTTTAAAGTGAGAGAGATTCATCCAGTTATGAAAATGCAAAACACAGAGATGCTGTAGAGATTCAGAGATACAGAGCTGATCTTTATTTTTGGCCCGAGGCATTTTACATGTTCGACAAAAAACAATCCAATAGACGAAACTCGCAACAAAAAAAGTCCTGCTTATATTTCATCACAAAATCATAAATTATATTTTGCATAAAGCAAATGAAGCCTATTTCGGGACTAATTGAGTTATTTTCATAAAAATAAAACATTTTATTATAAAGCACTTTTCACACTACATGGTATTCATAAAATGTATTACTGAATGAATGAAAATGTTTTACAATTTTTTACTGAACAACACTGCTTTATACCATACTATAAAGTCTATATATTACAAAATAAGAGTAGTATGCTATTCTGAACACAGCAAACATCAACCACTCTGTATCTTGTTTTAATGCAGTAAAAGAAAACTCTTTGTACTTCACATTAAAACACTTCAAATCGTCTCTGATAAATCAGGCTCTCGGCAGGAGCTGAACATGAGCTCAGGGATTCAAAACAAAAAGAAAAATAAAGTAAGCGAAGTGAAATATGAATTGGACTTGTGTTTGTCCTGAGGTGACAGAGAGAAAGATTGAAATGAACGCTACTGTAGTAAATAATGAAACGTGGTTTCGTCAGTGCTTGTCCGGAGGACGGCTCAATGTGTTTGCTCTCCGTCTGAGTTTGTACCTGTCTTCTTCGGGGTTTTGGTGAGCGTGAGTTTGACGGTTCGGCAGTGAGAATTGTCTCCTTCACAGACGCCGCATTTATCCTCCTGTTTGTACGATCCCACCTCCTTATCACAGCCGACGTGCTGAGAGACAGAAACGGGAGAGATTCATTCATTCATATTTAATAGAAACAGGCAGTGTTGGGGGTAACTCATTACAAGTAATGCGAGTTACGTAATCAGATTACTTTTTTCAAGTAACTAGTAAAGTAACGCATTACTTTTTTAATTTACAAGAAAATATCTGAGTTACTTTTTCAAAAAAGTAAGCAATATTGTAATGCATTACTTTTAAAAGTAACTTTCCCCAACACTGGAAACAGGTCAGACACGCTGAAGTGAAAGAAAGCAAGCTAAAGCAATGATGTGTCTCTGAGGTCAGTTTGAGTTTGAATCACTGCGACTACATTTATTTGTACAGTCTGTTTCACTAATTGGAGTCATCAAATAATCCTAGAAGATATTCCTAAATATGTAAGATTCCTAGATATTCCTAGAAGTCCATGCACAGCACTTAACTTGTTCTTTGGTTATTTGTTTAACTAGTCTACTATTGTTCAAGTACGTATGTATGTGGAAACTGTGAATATATATATATATATATTTTTAAATTTTTTTTGGAAGAAATTAATACTTTTATTTCAGTAAAGATGCATTAAATTGATCAAAAGTGACAGTAAAGACATTTATAATGTTACAAAAGATTTCTATCTCAAATAAATGCTGTTCTTTTGAACTTTCTATTCATCTGTGAATCCTGAAAGATAAAATGTATCACAGTTTCGACAAAAATATTGTGCAGCACAACTGTTTTCAACATTGATAATAATCAGAAATGGATAAAAGCGTCTGCTAAATGCATAAATTAAATTAAATTAAATTAAATTAAATTAAATTAAATTAAATTAAATTAAATTAAATTAAATGAAATCAAATTAAATTCTCATTACCGTGACAAATTATTTAGATGATTTTGGAGTGAAATATGAACTGGACTTGTTTTTATTTTTTGTGTGTGTGTTTATTAGTTTTTTTATATAATTCTATTTAGTTTTAAATAGTTTTTATTTCAGTTTTTGTAATTTTAGCATTTCAGGATAAACTCATTTTATTTAAGTTTTTAATTTCTTATTTTCATTTAGCTTGTTCTCCATCTAACTTTTATTTTTAATTTTTTTACTGTACTTCTGATCAAATAAATGCAGCCTTGCTGAGCAGACGAAATTTCTTTAAAAAACATTAAAATATCTTACCAACCCCAAACCTTCTGTCATTTTATTTGATATATTTGATACATTTTAATATACTACTTATTTCACTGATTGATTGATTTATTAGATCAATTATATATTGTATTTTTAAGTTATATTGGTTATATTTAGTGTCTTAATCAGATGTAACGATTTGACTGAATCATTCAAATGCACCAGCTTTAGTGAATGAATCAGACATCAGTATTGTGTTCATGCGCATGATATGATTCTCACCAGACACTCTCCTCGAGCGCAGACGCTGAACGGATCCGTGTAACTGCAGCGCGTCCCATCATGCATCACCTGGTTCATGAAGACGACTTCACCCGTCTCTTTAGAGCGGCAGCTCAACTCGCACTTATGAGCCTCTGAAATACACAAACAGCCACGATACATCAACATCTCTCCTTTGATGATCATACAATCAGTCCTGTGTTAACGTACATACTAATATTAAAGGACTCGTCTCTTTGTATAAAGGCTAATGGGTTTTTTGCAAACATCACAGTGACTTTAAGTGTACAGATAAGCTGCAGACATGAACTAACAGGCACAAAAGTAATTTCCAAGGGTCTGTCTCTAATTAAAGTACCGCTGTGAATAAAAGCATCTGCGAAATGACCACCTACTTGCTGTCAAGAGTTCACAGCTCATGAAATAAAGATGAGAGATGTACAAAGGAGAAATGTGTCTCAAGGTGAGCCGTGACTCACATCAACTCATACACAAAACACGCTAAAGAGATTTCCTTCAGCACCAGAGTCAGCCGAAATGAATGCCTTTGATGTAAATGTGCATTTATAGAGTGTTTTTCTCTTTATGTCTCTCTGCCCCTCGGTCTGTCTTTCTCACAGTCTCCTTGTTTTCTCTATCCGGTTTCTGGCAGGAACATTGTGTTCCAGTGTCTCGTGTCTGTGGTGATCTTCAGCCGTTTTAGGGTCACAGTGAGTCCTGCGCTCTTTCAGAGAGACTGAATTCACTGGGCAACAAAAGTGACAAAAATACCCCAAATATTAAAAAATTAACACCAGAGTGAAATAGACAGTTTTTGTCACAATTTTATACTAGCATTCAAAAGTTTGAGGTTGGTAAGTTGTTTTAATGTTTTTGAAAGAAGTCTCTACTGCTCACCAAGGCTGCATTTATTTGATTAAAAATACAGTAAAAAATTGCGAAATTTTATTGCAATTTAAAATAGCTGTTTTCTATGTGAATATCTGTTAAA
>NW_015647153.1:232561-234300 GCF_001515625.1 Sinocyclocheilus rhinocerous
TCAAAAGTGTCAGTAAAGACATTTATAATGTTACAAAAGATTTCTATTTCAAATAAATGTTGTTCTTTTGAACTTTCTATTCATCTGTGAATCCTGAAAGATAAAATGTATCACAGTTTCGACAAAAATATTGTGCAGCACAACTGTTTTCAACATTGATAATAATCAGAAATGTTTGTTGAGCAGCAAATCAGCATATTAGAATGATTTCTGAAGATCATGTGACACTGAAGACTGGAGTAATGATGCTGAAAATACAGCTTTGATCGCAGAAATAAATTACAGTTTAACAGATATTCACATAGAAAACAGCGGTTTTAAATTGTAATAATATTTCACAATTTTTACTGTACTTCTGATCAAATAAATGCAGCCTTGCTGAGCAGACGAAATTTCTTTAAAAAACATTAAAATATCTTACCAACCCCAAACCTTCTGTCATTTTATTTGATATATTTGATACATTTTAATATACTACTTATTTCACTGATTGATTGATTTATTAGATCAATTATATATTGTATTTTTAAGTTATATTGGTTATATTTAGTGTCTTAATCAGATGTAACGATTTGACTGAATCATTCAAATGCACCAGCTTTAGTGAATGAATCAGACATCAGTATTGTGTTCATGCGCATGATATGATTCTCACCAGACACTCTCCTCGAGCGCAGACGCTGAACGGATCCGTGTAACTGCAGCGCGTCCCATCATGCATCACCTGGTTCATGAAGACGACTTCACCCGTCTCTTTAGAGCGGCAGCTCAACTCGCACTTATGAGCCTCTGAAATACACAAACAGCCACGATACATCAACATCTCTCCTTTGATGATCATACAATCAGTCCTGTGTTAACGTACATACTAATATTAAAGGACTCGTCTCTTTGTATAAAGGCTAATGGGTTTTTTGCAAACATCACAGTGACTTTAAGTGTACAGATAAGCTGCAGACATGAACTAACAGGCACAAAAGTAATTTCCAAGGGTCTGTCTCTAATTAAAGTACCGCTGTGAATAAAAGCATCTGCGAAATGACCACCTACTTGCTGTCAAGAGTTCACAGCTCATGAAATAAAGATGAGAGATGTACAAAAGAGAAATGTGTCTCAAGGTGAGCCGTGACTCACATCAACTCATACACAAAACACGCTAAAGAGATTTCCTTCAGCACCAGAGTCAGCCGAAATGAATGCCTTTGATGTAAATGTGCATTTATAGAGTGTTTTTCTCTTTATGTCTCTCTGCCCCTCGGTCTGTCTTTCTCACAGTCTCCTTGTTTTCTCTATCCGGTTTCTGGCAGGAACATTGTGTTCCAGTGTCTCGTGTCTGTGGTGATCTTCAGCCGTTTTAGGGTCACAGTGAGTCCTGCGCTCTTTCAGAGAGACTGAATTCACTGGGCAACAAAAGTGACAAAAATACCCCAAATATTAAAAAATTAACACCAGAGTGAAATAGACAGTTTTTGTCACAATTTTATACTAGCATTCAAAAGTTTGAGGTTGGTAAGTTGTTTTAATGTTTTTGAAAGAAGTCTCTACTGCTCACCAAGGCTGCATTTATTTGATTAAAAATACAGTAAAAAATTGCGAAATTTTATTGCAATTTAAAATAGCTGTTTTCTATGTGAATATCTGTTAAAATGTAATTTATTTCTGTGATGCGCAGCTGAATTTTCAGCATCATTACTCCAGTCTTCAGTGTCACATGATCTTCAGAAATCATTCTAATATTC
>NW_015647153.1:236255-252974 GCF_001515625.1 Sinocyclocheilus rhinocerous
TTTTAACATTAAATAATTTTATTATTATTATTTTATTTTATATTATTTTAATATTTTATTTGCTTACATGCACATCATGTGACCATTAACCGACATCAGATCACTGTGAACATGCAAATGTATAATTAAAAAATCTAAATATGAACTTATTAATTATTTCAAGATATTTGGCTGACAAAAATATTTGGGAATCCCTGTTCCGATTCCAGGATGAATAATATTAATATAAACACTATATATATGAATATAGTAATATATAAAGTGAAAAATGGATTAAGCAGCGTTTCTCTCACCATCAGGGTGTTCGTATGGCAGCCATGTGTGTTTGATGTTATTGTGGTATTTGTTGCTGCGCTGGACGCACTGCTGCGCTCTGAAGTCCTCATATGGGCCGGGACAGTCCTCTATGTTACACACCTGATAATCGAACGTTGTACCAGGACAATCACGACCTCCGTACACAGGACTGCAGAGACAGAGAGGAAATGAATAACAGAGCGGTTTCATTGATTCATGAGCCGGTGTAAGCAGGTTTGTAACGCACACAGGGTTGTTGCACTGGCGGCTGCGGGACCGAACGCCTCCTCCGCAGGTACGAGAGCACGAGCCAAACTTCCCCCAGGAACTCCAGCCTCCGTCGTGACCGTAGGGCTCATGGGATGACCTCCAGATGCAGTGGCCCTTAAAACACCACTGCAACACAAACACACACAAGCATCACTAACACACAACCATTACTATACCTGAACACTGTGTCCTAAACATATGACCATATTAGTTGCCATATAAGAGTTTAAAAATATCAATGGCTATTGTTCAATCAAGAGGCTATTGTTCAATTATGAGATTAAAATATCAATGGCTATTGTTCAATTATGATATTAAAATATCAATGGCTATTGTTCAATTATGAGATTAAAATATCAATGGCTATTGTTCAATTATGCTAACACACAACCATTACTATACCTGAACACTGTGTCCTAAACATATGACCATATTAGTTGGCATATAAGAGTTTAAAAATATCAATGGCTATTGTTCAATCAAGACGCTATTGTTCAATTATGAGATTAAAATATTAATGGCTATTGTTCATTTATGATGTTAAAATATCAATGGCTATTGTTCAATTATGAGATTAAAATATCAATGGCTATTGTTCAATTATGTGGTTAAAATTATGTGGTTTCCCAACCCTGAAACAACATACAGAACTACCAAATTTTGCTATAAGTTTGATTGCATCATATAATAATTGCTGTTAATAGTGTTCATCGTCTGTTTGATTACGTCTTTAATTGATTTTTCCGTACATTTCTGCCATATGTACATTAACTGACAGTCACCACTGATAAGCTACCACTAAATACTGTAGAAACTTAATTTTCTGTAAAGTTGCTTTGCAACAATTTGTATCGTGAAAAGCGCTAAATATCAATGGCTATTGTTCAATTATGAGGTTAAAATATTAATGCTATTGTTCAATTAAGAGGCTATTGTTCAATTATGAGATTAAAATATCAATGCAATTGTTCAATTATGAGATTAAAATATCAATGGCTACTGTTCAATGCAATTGTTCAATTATGAGATTAAAATATCAATGGCTATTGTTCAATTATGAGGTTAAAATATCAATGGCTATTCTTCAATTAAGAGATTAAAATATCAATGGATATTGTTCAATTATGTAATTAAAATATCAATGGCTATTGTTCAATTATGAGATTAAAATATCAATAGAAACTTAATTTACTGTAAAGTTGCTTTGCAACGATTTGTATCGTGAAAAGCGCTATACAAATAAACTTGAATTAAGAGATAAAAATATCAATGGCTATTGTTCATTTATGATGTTAAAATATCAATGGCTATTGTTCAATTATGTGGTTAAAATATCAATGGCTATTGTTTACTTATGTGGTTAAAATATCAATGGCTATTGTTTACTTAAGAGACTAAAATATCAATGGCTATTGCTCAATTATGAGGTAAAAATATCAATGGCTATAGTTCTATCAAGAGATTAAAATATCAATGGATATTGTGAAATTAAGAGGCTATCGTTCAATTATGAGATTAAAATATCAATGGCTATTATTCAATTATATGGTTAAAATGTCAATGGCTATTGTTCAATTATGTGGTTAAAATATCAATGGCTTTTGTTTACTTAAGAGATTAAAATATCGATGCTATTGTTCAATTATGAGATTAAAATAATGGCTATTATTCAATTATATGGTTAAAATGTCAATGGCTATTGTTCAATTATGTGGTTAAAATATCAATGGCTTTTGTTTACTTAAGAGATTAAAATATCGATGCTATTGTTCAATTATGAGATTAAAATATCAATGGCTATTATTCAATTATGTGGTTAAAATATCAATGGCTATTGTTTATTAAGAGATTAAAATATCAATGCTATTGTTCATTTATGAGGTTAAAATATCAATGGCTTTTATTCAGTTAAGAGGATATAGTTCAATTATGAGATTAAAATATCAATGGCTATTGTTTACTTAAGAGGTTAAAATATCAATGGCTATAGTTCTGTCAAGAGATTAAAATATCAATGGATATTGTTCAATTATGTAATTAAAATATCAATGGCTATTGTTCAATTATGAGATTAAAATATCAATGCTATTGTTCAATTAAGAGGCTATTGTTCAATTAAGAGATTTAAATATCAATAGCTATTGTTCAATTATGAGATTAAAATATCAAAGGCTATTGTTCAATTAAGAGATTAAATATTAGTAGTTATTGTTCAAGTGAGAGATTAAATATTGATCTATTAAGGGATTAAATATTAGTTTGCTTTGTTGTAAGCAACATTAAGTAATTTGAAAATGAATATATGATCACTAGTCACAGATGAAAGTCTGATGCTAGCAAACACGCCTGAGTAATAAAGTAATTAAGGGATTTAGATAATGGTCAGTTTTGTTCCAAGAGCAAATAGCTGGTTGCAAAGTGTCTGATGTGAGTTTGACATTTTCCAAATGCTGATTTCTACAAAGAGAGGTCAGTTTGTTCTTGAGCCAACTGAATATACAAGCTTATTATAAAGGTTTTGTGAGAAATGTGATATACCAATTTCATTCAATTGTTTGGTCACGTTGACAAGAATCACCACAGTCTCACCTTTCCTGGTGCACACTCCGTCCCGTCGACCGGCGGGCCCTTCTTGGTCTTACAGAAGTACTGATTGTCAGGATGGCTGCACCACAGCTGCTTACACGGGTCATACGTACGGAACTAGAGGATGAGAAAAGATATTTCATCAAAATGCAATAAGTTTCTCCTGATTTAGCTCTGCAGATGCACAATACCCAAGCTAATGTTGTCCAGCTCATCGTAAGCTGTATGAACTTGAGTTTATATTCACAAGATCAGAACTAAATATAGAGATAGAAAGATGCTTGAGGACTTACGGCGGTGCACATCTTATACCCCACACCGAAATCAAAGCGGCACTGCTCATCCATGGAGTAATTTATCCCAGGAAGCTCTGTGAGTTTGGGCCATTTCAGCTCGAAGGGATCATCCAGAAGACAGTCGTACGAGCTGAAAAAAATACCGCGGTTTGGGGGAAGGTTTATCAATGCATTGCACTTCATTCAAAAAATACAAATGCTGTCCTGATTCACACTCATCCTGCATTACTTTCTTTTCTATTTAAATATAAGACAGTGTTGTTCAATTAAGAGATTAAAATAATCTAAAATAAATGTATACTCCTGAAGTTAATGTTGTGTTCCGGTTGTCATGATAACAAAGCGAGTTTTTTTACACACGAGTGGCTGCCTATGTCAATAGTTTGCCTAAATAATAAATTACCTTTCTGGTTTATGTCGTCATACCCTAGTTTGAAGTTTGAGACTGGTTGCCATTCTCTGCCATTATATGGACGGGCACGAACATGGCATGACATGGCATTTTTTTTTTTACAATTTCTCATTTTGTGGTCCGAAAAAGAAATAAAGGTATACGGCATTAAAACAACACCAGGGTGAGTAAATAATGACAAAATAATGTATACTCCTGAAGTTAATGTTGTGTTCCGGTTGTCATGACAACGAAACGAGTTTTTATACACATGAGTGGCTGCCTATGTCAATAGTTTGCCTAAATAATAAATTACCTTTCTGGTTTATGTCGTCATACCCTAGTTTGAAGTTTGAGACTGGTTGCCATTCTCTGCCATTATATGGACGGGCATATAATTTTTTTTTTTTTTACAATTTCTCATTTTGTGGTCCGAAAAAGAAATAAAGGTATACGGCATTAAAACAACACCAGGGTGAGTAAATAATGACAAAATTTTAATTATTGGGTGAATTGTCCCTTTAAGAGATTTAAATATCAATTGATATTATTCAATTAAGAAATTAAAATATCAGTAGCTAATGTTCAATTAAAAAATTTAAAAATCAATGCTATTATTCAATTAAGAGATTAAAATATCAATGGCTAATGTTCAATTAAAAAATTTAAAAATCAATGCTATTATTCAATTAAGAGATTAAAATATCAATGGCTATTGTTCAATTAAGATATTAAAATATCAATGCTATTGTTCAATTAAGATATTAAAATATCAACGGCTATTATTCAATTAAAAATTTAAATATCAATGGCTATTATGCAATTAAAAATTAAACGATCAATGGCTATTATTCAATTAAGAGATTAAAATATCAATGACTAATGTTCAATTAAAAAAATGTAAAAAATCAATGCTATTATTCAATTAAGATAATAAAATATCAATGTTATTGTTCAATTAAGATATTACAATATCAACGGCTATTATTCAATTAAGAGATTAAAATATCAATGGCTATTATTCAATTAAGATATTAAAATATCAATGGCTATTATTCAATTAAGAGATTAAAATATGAATTCGTATTATTCAATTAAAAATTAAAATATCAATGGCTATTGTTCAATTAAGAAATTTAAATATCAATGGCTATTGTTCAATTAAGAGATTAAATGTTAGTGGTTATATAAGAGATTTAAGAGACTTTCTTCTGTTGAACACAAAAGGAACAACATGAGGGTTTGTAAATGTTCAGAGCGTCAGATTTAAAGGCATTAATGTCATTTCTTTTTCTCTGGAGAGATTATGTTCCTCATTTTCAGTCACTACTCGTGCTTCAGCTCCCAAATCCTCTTCTGCGATGGATACTGAGGATCAGTGCAGATGTAAAGAACAGCATCTTACTGGATGTATCGGTTGAGCTCCTGTTTGCTGCAGCGGGACCAGTGGTAGCGGTGAAACGCGGCCTGGACCAGCGGAGCCATGATGCTGCCCATACTGGTCTCGTCCGAGCAGCGGTTCCCCTGGCCGTCATGCTCCATTCCCAGCCTGAAACATGCAACACAATCAGCAAACTACTGGTCAGTTTCATCAAACAGAGTGTCCTGTAATGCTGAGAAGATTCATTTTAGCGAATCCGTTCATTTTGACTACATAATGACTCACTTATTCGTTCCTGCACAGAACTTTCTGTGTAGCTTATTTGTAGTGAAATATTTACATGAGTTGTGTATTACTATGTTTTCGAATGATTTTATTAGTTGTATTTAGCATTAAAGGGGTGGTTCAGTGTGTGTGCAGAGCAGGGGGAATCGAGGAATAGTATTAAGACCCGCTGCTTTTGAACACTGATTTTGAAACTTGTGAATCCATTACAATCGTTAGAAGACAGAATCGCGATTCATATACGAATAGATTTTTACATGCACCCCTAACTAACTAGTGTTAAAAAAGTGAAATCGCAATGAACCACCCCTTTAATTTGTGATCAAATCAAATGCTGTCAGTTAAATTACGCTACTATTGAAATATTTGGGTAAGATTTTGAAAAACATTTATCTTCTGCTCACCATGGCTGCATTTATTGGATTAAAAATACAGTAGAAACAGTTAAATATTATTACAACTTAAAATAACTGTTTTCTATGTAAATATATGCTAAAAAGTAATTTATTTCTGTGATCAAAGCTGTATTTTCAGCATCATTACTCCAGTCTTCAGTGTCACATGATCCTTCAGAAATCATTCTAATATTCTGATTATAAAATGCTTTGATGAATAGAAAGTTCAAAACAATTTTAAATAGAAATGTTTTGTAACATAATAAACACCTTTACTCTCACTTTTGATCAATTGAATGCATCCTAAAAATTGCATTTTAAAAATAAATTTACATTTTAAAAATAATTTTGAATGGTAGTTTATATATATTCTAATAGTAACAGATATATAAAGTTATTACTGTCTTAAATAGCTTCAAAGTCAACATACTTTACTTCATTAATTCATGTTACTGGTCTTATGAATGATTCATTAGTGCAAATTCTGAGAAAAAAAATTTGTCTTGATCTTCATTTACATCAAAATTTAATGACATTAATGAAACAACTTTTCAGCTGACGTCAATCCACCTTATTTCATATAGAGACATTTTTCACCATCTAATCAATTTATCATCAATAAAACTAAAGTCTGAACCTACTGTGTACAGTTCTGTTCATTCAGTATTCTGATTCATTCAGAAATACGGCCGATTATGGAAGTAAAGTGGTTGGTAAAAGTGTTTATGTTGACTTTAAACTATATGCAGCTTGATAAAGTAAGTCTCAAAGCAGCTTCTCAACATTTCCAGCAGTGCAGGAACATCCGACTATAAGCAGATCTTTTCTGCATGTAGAGTCACGAGCGAGACAAGACTGGATTCTGCTGACATCATGAGTTCGCTGTGAAACAAGAGCTTCCAGCTCATGTGACTGTTGTTAGTGTTCATAGAGACATAACAAATATTAAATCTGCAGTCATCGCTGATGAATCACATAATGAGGAAACAGACCACAGTGAGGAACAGCAGATGATTCATGTCTGTTCTCCAAACCGGCTGAGCCGAAAGGAGTTACTTACGACCTGGAAAATATAAAACATCTTGCAAAATGGCAAAAGGAGGCAGTCTTTCTCACAGCAGAGCTCTGTCCTACAGGGGGCGTTAATGAGCAGCCTAATCTAAGTATTACATGTTCATACTATGTTCATGTCCTCCAGGGATGTTCCTACTTATGAGTTGTAATTACAACTAATTTTGATCATAATGCAATGGACACACTGAGCAATTTCACATTTCTTTCTGCATATAAAAGATGCTTTATGTATTTTATCATTCTCATGCCGCCACACTGAATGATTCCTCATAAACTGGCTGAATGAGCAGCTTTTTCCTGGCAGCACTTTATCGCCATTCTTCATAAACAGCAGACAAATGCAGAAACTAATTTGTGCAGAAGACATTTCACAATTACAACTTAAAGGAATAGTTCATTCAAAAATGAAAATGTGCTGAAAATGTGCTCACCCTCAGGTCTATCAAGATTAGAATGAGTTTGTTTCTTCATCAGGTTTGGAGAAATGTAGCATTGCATCAGTGTCTCAGCAATGGATGCTCTGCAGTGAATGGGTGCCGTCAGAATGAGAGTCCAAACAGCTGATAAAAACATCACAATAATCCACAAGTAATCCACAGCACTCCAGTCCAGCAGTTAACATCTGGAGAAGACAAAAGCTGAAACTAATCCAGCATTAAGACGTTTTTAACTAAAATACATGTGTCCATAATCCATAATAACGCTTCCTCCAGTGAAAAAGTGTTCAGGTGTGAATCAGGAGAGAAATCTGCACAGATCAAGCAGCGTTTAAACAGCTCTAAACAAATATGTGCCTGGATTTTGATGTGAGAGACAACAGCAGATGCACTTTTTCACTGGAGGAAGCGTTATTATGGATTATGGACTCATATTTTAGTCAGAAACAATGGACTGAAGTTAAAAACTGTGTTTCTTGCAAACATGCAGCTTGTGTCTTCTCCAGATGTTAACTGATGGACTGGAGTGCTGTGGATTACTTGTGGATTATTGTGATGTTTTTATCAGCTGTTTGGACTCTCATTCTGACGGCACCCATTCACTGCAGAGCATCCATTGCTGAGACACTGATGCAATGCTACATTTCTCCAAATCTGATGAAGAAACAAACTCATCCTAATCTTGGAAGGCCTGAGGGTGAGAACATCCTCAGCACATTTTCAGTTTTGCCTGACCTATTCATTTAATTACAGCCAATACAAATTTGCATATTGAATAACACGTCACTAACTAGCTTTACTGCTAATTACATCTTGTAAACATGATCATTCTAAAAAAAAAAGGCAGCTGCCATCGTGCCATGCTTTACCTATACAACCCAAATCCTTAAAACGTTCATAAACGAGACTGAAAAGCAGATGTAAACTTACACGTGTCCGGTTTCGTGCGCCACCACAAAGGCAGAGGAAAAGCCGTCTTCGTGGTTGAGCGTGCAGCTCCGCAGCGGGTGGCACATGCCTGTTACCGGGGCGTAACCTGGGCGACAGAGATCAAAGAGAAACGATGATGAACTGGAATGCGGGACATTCTAGAAGTCAGATCAGAGCCAGGTGAGTTTTATTTGGAAAGTCTAAGATTCCTTCCCGTTCAAAGAGCCGCAGGTCACTGTCAAATCAAACACATCAAAGCACACGACGTGGACACCCAACTCAAAAACCAGACCAACTTTCTGACACAATCACTTCACTGTTCCGTTAGCAATGGCAATTCTTAACTTTAAATACGATTTTTTCAAAAATGAACCCAATGTATGTTTTTCTTGCTCTGTTCCAAAACCAAGTGAGCTGTCGGATAAACAGGATTTCATTATGAAGGTTAGTCCAAAAGGTATCATGGCACTTCAATGATAGCTTCTTCTGGCCAAATACTGAAGCTCTGCATGTATTCCTCATCAAGAGCACAATCCCATAATGCATTGTGACAAGTTTCTTATAAACATGCACTACCATTCAAAAGTTTGGGTCAGTCTCTTCTGCTCACCAAGGCTGCATTTATTTGATCAAAAATACGGTAAAATTGTGAAATATTATTACAATGTAAAAAAGCTGCTTTCTATGTGTAATTTATTGTTGTGATCAAAGCTTAAATATTTTATATCAACTTAATGCATCCTTGATGAATAAAGGTATTAATTTCCTTCAAAAAAAAAAAAAAATCTTACTGTCCCCAAATTTGAATTGTAGTGTATGTTTCATTCATCATCATAAAATATAAATAAAAGTAGTTTAATCACAATAAAAAAATTATATTAGCATTGGTGCAATTTGACACAAGCGTCTACACTCTAAAAAATGAAGTTGTAAATAAAACAAAGATTGTTGAAAATTGTTTCTACACCTTTTTTTGCTTTCAGTTTTTTTTCTATGTGCAACTTAGTTCAGACTTTTACAAGTTCTCCACCATAGCCTCCATGTAGAAGCGCACAAGCAGCTTTACCGATCAATCCCACACAACCATTAGCCACATTTAACAGAACACAGTGTTCATACGACACACAAACACCACAGAACGCACAACACAGACAGACCGACACTCGATCAACAGATATGCAGTGCTAGAGCTTTAGTTTAGCTGAGCTGCTCCGGAAGCTAAAGCCAGTCTAGGCTTTTTTTAATGAAACGTTCATGCTATTGAAATCACCAACAGTCTTTGGCATGCAGATGAAAAGCAGAAGATGCAGATTATGAGAAGCTTATGAAGCATTCAGTCTTTTAATGCCTGTTGTAAAAGCATCAATAACAGCTAGCATCATTTGATCACATATTTAATACTAGTGATATTCCTGCAGATCATCAGCCATAGGTTTTATTGGATTTTTTACATAAACAGAACAACAACTAAAAAAGTCAAAGATGTATTTAGCCAGCGAAGGGTTGCATAAGAAAACAAGCTGCTAGCCGAGCCGTTTATCTGTTGTCAGATAAATGTCCTCCAGGTGAATGCAGCTTTGCATTGCTCTGGACAAGCGTGACAGTAGCGCTGTAATCACAGGGTATTAGATTACATTAATCCATGATATTGTGACTGATATTAAAGCGCTGCTGCATGAAGATGGTTCACACAGGATAGTTCTGGTTTCTCTACATGTTTGCCCTCTAACAACCATAAACATGTTGCCATAAAGTATTATAAATAAACAAAAACCTGAACCTTTTGTACAGCATGTCAGGAAGACAAGTAAAGTGTTGCTTGCATTTGTCACACTCAACCATTCAATGCAAAGTAATTGTAAAAAAAAAACATTTTACACACACACACACACACATACACACACACACATACATACTATATATTATAAGCTAACTACAAAACAACATTTTCTCCCAAACAAGAACCTAAACTTTATATACTGTACATAAATTTTTTATTGCTAAAAAAATAATAGAATACAGAATCTGTATTCAGGTAACTTTTCATAGCATTGTTGCAAAAAAAGCTCATATAAAATAAATAATAATAAAAACACGTAACATTTAGTTTCATCCCCTGAGGTACATCTTCTGAAGATGAAGCGCCTCCTTTCACTGAAAGTTTATTGGAAAGGTACAGCGAGTTGACAGCTATAAAATGGGTTTCCCTGATCCTTTTCCAAACCACGTCATTCCAAATCATAACCGCTGTTATTAACACAGGAACTGCTGAATCAGGGCCTTCCAGTTATTGCTTGACTCCATGCGACTGCAGCAGGAGAGCCACACCAACACCAGGCTTCAGGTGCTGGCCGTTTCCCAAACACCTTCAGTGCATGAGTGTTACTGTAAGCATGTGTCTATATCTGGGCCCTGAATGAGGGTTGAAGCTTGGGACAGGAGTGTGATGTTTGCCCTCGGGGTAAAAGGTTACAGTTTCAGCACCGTACAACGCGCCCACTGCGATGTTAT
Source organism: Sinocyclocheilus rhinocerous (assembly GCF_001515625.1). Lineage (NCBI taxonomy): Eukaryota > Metazoa > Chordata > Actinopteri > Cypriniformes > Cyprinidae > Sinocyclocheilus > Sinocyclocheilus rhinocerous. The sequence goes on from NW_015647153.1 coordinate 247,109, forward strand.
GAGCACAACAGAGGCCGTGGCGTAGCAACAGCAGACGTGCGAAACACAAAACAGGTATTACTGACTGTCTTTAAACATCACACAAGGATCACGAAACCTAAACACACATCCATCAGAAACAAGTCCCTTAACTTCAAAAAGACTGAGTGATAGGAGCACGACTGAGAGTGAGAGTCAAACACAGGACAATCGCGAAAACAAGAGTATTCCTAGAATGTCATTGCATAAGATCAAGATATTAAATCAAGAGTCATTTATTGTAAAAGAAGACGCCCAAACACAATTTATAAGCTTAAAGGATGTTTGTTCAGTTTGAAATCCTAAAACAGCAGATACAGTGTTGAAGAAAGTCAGTTTTGTGTTCGTTTGTGGATAATGTGATTCTTTACATCTATTAAAATCACCAAAACACCTGCTGATTCAAACACACTGAGACTTCAACAATCACGAAGAGCAGTGAATTTAACAAAGAGAAAAGATACTGCAGCATCTAATATAATGACATTTACACACTTAGAAGAATGGCGTAGGTGAATATGTATTTCAACACTGCTGTGTTTTAATCAAGTGCTACTTTAATATTTGACGTCGTTTTAATCTACACAACAGAAACCTCTTGACATTTATTAACCTAGTTTTTCCAAATAAAATGTTATTTAGAAACAAAATAAATGTTGTGTAAAAATAAAAAAACTTTCATCTAGTTGCCAAGGCAACATTTGTCATTTCATTTAGGTTAATGTGAAGTACTAAAATAACAAAAACTAAAAGTAATAAATAAAAAGCAACAAAAACTATACAGACATATTTAAAAATAAAAACATAATAAAAAAGACAAAAACACAGCAACATTTTTAAAACTTGAATATAAATATAATCTAAAATCTAAAATTAAAATCTAATTCAAAATATTAACAAAAGCTCATTTACACTCTAGAAGAAGTTTTTTTTTTTTTCTTTTTTTGGTGCTGCTGTATTTTAAGGCTGTTATTTCGTTTTAATCTACACTACAGAAAACGCTAGTTATGTATGTAACTGTGGTTCTGTGAATTCCGGATGACCGCCAGAGGCTCGAAAGTTTAGTTTAGTTTAGTTGATTTTGCACAAAGATAAAATAGGTACAATAATAACGCAACAAAAACAAAAAGTTTAATCCATATACTGTGTAGGAAGAGGCAGAAAACCCAAATAGCTTAGGTCGAGATCAAGCGGCAACCTTCCGGTCTCTCTGTCGAAACCAACACGGAAGTGACTTAAACTGCAATTCATCGACTGGCCGCTAGAGACTGGCTCCAAAAAGGAGTCAATCCCATAGACTCCCCATGTTAAAATGCCCAACTTTACAGCAGAGAAACATATGTTTACAGCCTGGTTCAAAAAGTGGGTTTGGTCTATATAGCTAATTTTGCCCTTCATGACAACTGTGAGGGGGGTGAATTTTTTTATAACTCATCTGTTTCAATTATATTAAGCTTTAAAGTTCTGCATAATTAAGGGCGTGGCCACTTGAGTGACAGGTGAATTGTCGCTGCTGTCACCACCGTCGAGCTGGGCAGGCATGATTTCAGCAACCAGCTCCACCCACGTCACGCCTCTGTGCCCATTTTCGATTATTCAGGAGTGATGCACGGTGACGTGCTGCCAAGATGACGATGGCCCGCTCCGCCCACTTTAGGCTTCAAAAATGCTCTTCAGAAACCTACGGGTGACGTCACGGACACTACGTCCATGTTTTTTAACAGTCTATGGTCGAGATACAAAAAAGTCACATGGTGACATAGGCTGAGCCTTGAGTATAATAGACACACTAGCTCAGCCTTCGCTGTGTTTTAATCAAGTGCTACTTTAATATTTGACGTCGTTTTAATCTACACAACAGAAACCTCTTGACATTTATTAACCTAGTTTTTCCAAATAAAATGTTATTTAGAAACAAAATAAATGTTGTGTAAAAATAAAAAAACTTGTATTTTATTTCATCTAGTTGCCAAGGCAACATTTGTCATTTCATTTAGTTTAATGTGAAGTACTAAAATAACAAAAACTAAACAAACTAAAAGTAATAAATAAAAAGCAACAAAAACTATACAGACATATTTAAAAATAAAAACATAATAAAAAAGACAAAAACACAGCAACATTTTTAAAACTTGAATATAAATATAATCTAAAATCTAAAATTAAAATCTAATTCAAAATATTAACAAAAGCTCATTTACACTCTAGAAGAATGATGCCACTGAAGTTTTTTTTTTCTTTCTTTTTTTGGTGCTGCTGTATTTTAAGGCTGTTATTTCGTTTTAATCTACACTACAGAAAACGCTAGTTATGTATGTAACTGTGGTTCTGTGAATTCCGGATGACCGCCAGAGGCTCGAAAGTTTAGTTTAGTTTAGTTGATTTTGCACAAAGATAAAATAGGTACAATAATAACGCAACAAAAACAAAAAGTTTAATCCATATACTGTGTAGGAAGAGGCAGAAAACCCAAATAGCTTAGGTCGAGATCAAGCGGCAACCTTCCGGTCTCTCTGTCGAAACCAACACGGAAGTGACTTAAACTGCAATTCATCGACTGGCCGCTAGAGACTGGCTCCAAAAAGGAGTCAATCCCATAGACTCCCCATGTTAAAATGCCCAACTTTACAGCAGAGAAACATATGTTTACAGCCTGGTTCAAAAAGTGGGTTTGGTCTATATAGCTAATTTTGCCCTTCATGACAACTGTGAGGGGGGTGAATTTTTTTATAACTCATCTGTTTCAATTATGTTAAGCTTTAAAGTTCTGCATAATTAAGGGCGTGGCCACTTGAGTGACAGGTGAATTGTCGCTGCTGTCACCACCGTCGAGCTGGGCAGGCATGATTTCAGCAACCAGCTCCACCCACGTCACGCCTCTGTGCCCATTTTCGATTATTCAGGAGTGATGCACGGTGACGTGCTGCCAAGATGACGATGGCCCGCTCCGCCCACTTTAGGCTTCAAAAATGCTCTTCAGAAACCTACGGGTGACGTCACGGACACTACGTCCATGTTTTTTAACAGTCTATGGTCGAGATACAAAAAAGTCACATGGTGACATAGGCTGAGCCTTGAGTATAATAGACACACTAGCTCAGCCTTCGGTCTCAGTACGCTTTTCTCGTGCATTCCAAGTGACAAATAACTCTGGCGGTCATCCAGAATTCATAGAACCACAGTTACATACGTAACTAGCGTTCTGTTTCATTCCTCCTGACCACCAGAGGCGGTGCTTAAGCACTAGTGGATGACTCCTACCAACATAGTCATGAGGAATGCCACTCACCTGAAAAAATTCAAGGTTGCTCCTGAAATGGTGCATTTCCTTGCACCACCATAACAAACAAAAAGTTGATCTGTGCTTCGAAGATGAACGGTAGCGGTCACATTGCCCTTCAGGGCTCGCACAGGACACAAAATGTGATCCTCTGACTGGTGCTGACTGAAAAGCCACCAAACTGATTGGAAGCAGAACTTTAGGTAGAAAGGAAGGATTTGGTCGGAGCACAACACCAGAATCATCCGGCAACCAACGCATGCATCACTAACTCACTAACGGACAAAGCATGTAACTCACTTACATGCTTAGCAAAGCAATTGCCAACAAAAAAACAGTTTCTAAAGATATCCATTTCAGGTCAGCTGTCTACAAAGGCTCAAATGGTGGCAGACAGACAAATCCAAGAACAAGTGACAAATCCCATCCAGGAAAATGGGGGTTACCAGCTGGTCTTAACCGACTCGCACCTTTCAAAAAACTGCACACGAGAGTATGAGAACCAAGAGAAGAACCATTAACAGGTACATGATGCGCAGAAATGGCTGCAACATACTGTATACCTTCAGCGTGGAGGCTGCTTAGCCTGAATCCAAAAGATGCTGCAAGATACTAAGAACTCCAGGAACGTTACAACGTGTAGGATCTAACCCACGCTCCACCTTGACGAGAAAATCCTCCATTGTGCTGCATAGAGCTGATGTGTGGATGCAGCTCTAGCAGAAGTTATGGTATGAACGACAGTGGGCTCACAATCTGTTAAGAGACAGAGGCCAAACCCAAAGCTGCGGACGGGCTGGATCCGGATGCCAAACAGCGCCGTCCATCTGTGACAACAGATCCTTCCGAAGCAGAAGCCCACCAACAGCGACAGAAGCATTGGAAGCCGAAGCCTGGCTGGTCATCGAGGTGCTACAAGTAACACTCTGTGGTTGCACAGAGATATTCTATGTTTCCCACAGAAGTGGAAGAGGAGGGAATGCATAAAGCAGACAGTTTGGCCACTCGTGAGACAGTGCATCCTGCCCCAATGGGCTGGATGTCTCTGTTCTTGCAAACCACAAGCAAAAGTGACTGTTCACCTCTTCAAAGCAGAAGTAGATCTTTTTGCAACAGAGGCGAACAGTCACTGTCGCAAAAAGATCTACTTCTGCTTTGCCGAACTGCTCCCATATCTTCTGCACCACATCCTGATGAAGCCTCCATTCCCCCTTGACAGGTGAACTGCTCTCAGTTATGCTAGTCGAGGAAGAGACCAAGAGAGTATCTTGTGGGTGAGATGCAGGGACTTTGTTCCACCTGGTTCAGGTGAAACACTGTCGAGGTGTTGTCGGACCGAATGAGGACATGACGGCCTGCCAGAACTGGCAAGAAATTCTGCAGGGCTACGAAAGCTGCACGCAACTCCAGGAGATTGATGGGGTCCCTGGACCAAGCTGGAGACCAACGGCCACAAACAGCCCTGTGATTCCATGATGCCCCCCACCCGAAGAGGGAAGAATTGGTTGTGGCCACCTCTCGACGAGAAGGAATTACACCTGACATCAGAAACTCTCAACGATTCCACGGTGTCAATGCCTGGATACAACTGTGTGAGACAACCATCAGCCGATGAAGATGTCTGAAAGGGTTCAACTGCAAACTGTTGTTCCACTGCTGGAGAGGCCTGAGGTGGAGCAAGCCGAGTGGAATCACAGAAGCGGCGGTGGTCAGCATCCCCAAGAGTTGTAACAACATCTTGTACAACAAGCTTGCACCCAGCTGGAAACGAGCAAGGAACTGCAGAATACTGTCCACTCGGGCATGTGAGAGGGTGGCAGACATTACACGGGAGTCCAGTGTCATTTCAATGTAAGTAATTGTTTGCACTGGGTTCAGACAACCATTTGCCTCGTTTACTGCAAGACCTAGCCTCTGCACATGCTCCAAAAGCAGTCTGGTGTCGTGGGCAGCTTGTTGTTTTGTGGGTGCACACAGCAGCCAGTCGTCTAAATAAGGCAGGATTCGCATCCCACTGGACCACAGTGGATGTAGAGTTGCAGTCATGCACCTTGTGAAGACACGAGAGGCCGGAGACAGGCCGAATGGTAGGACCTTGAATTGGTAGGCCTGGTTCTTGAAAATGATTCAGCGAAATTTCCTGTGGTGAGGAGCAATCGGAACCTAAAAGCAAGCATCTTTCAAATCAATGCTTGTAAACCAATCTTTCTTCGTGACTGACCAAAGAACGTCTGCTGCATGTAACATCCGAAAGGGAAGAGTTTTCAGGAACATGTTAAGATCTTGGTCTAGAACAGAATTTGTATATAAAAGTGATAAATAGCGGGGGATGGTCAATATACCAAAACGGGAAAACACTAGTCAAGTCAAGCCACCTTTATTTGTGTAGCGCTTTATACAATACTGATTGTGTCAAAGCAGCTTAACAGTGTCTAATTGGAAAATAGTTTGTCAATGATGCAAGAGGACAACAACAAAGACTCATTTTTCCAGCTAAAGTCAGTTCATTGATGATTCAGTGATGTCATCATCCAACTAAGCAAGCCATATAGTTTTAAGACAGTTACA
>NW_015647153.1:253337-288458 GCF_001515625.1 Sinocyclocheilus rhinocerous
AGTTGACGATATCGCTGGAAATTAAGTGTCCCCAACTAAGCAAGCCAGAGGCGAGGTGACAGCGGCAAGGAACCAAAATTTAATCGGCGACAGAATGAAGAAAAAAACCTTGGGAGAAACCAGGCTCAGTCGGGGGGGGGCGGTTCTCCTCTGGCCTGACGAAACCAGCATGGCGTGGTTTAATTCCAGGCTGCAACACAGGTCAGATTGTGCAGAGGACTCGTCTGGTTCTCATGGTCACTTTACATTTTACCCTTGGGAGATATCTTCAAGAAACATGGTGTTAACTTTCACTGTTAGGCTGATGATACTCAGCTCTATATTTCTTCACGGCCCGATGAAACATACAAATTCACAAAACTAACGGAATGCACAGTTGATATAAAAAACAAAAACACTAGCCACCGGATAGCACCGAGGAGCACAAAGTGTTTCACAGAATTGTATGTAAGTCAAAGGCTATAGCACCGAGGAGCACTATTCACTAATCTGAACACAATAAAAACTCAGCGGGGAACCGTCAGTAAATCGATCGGTAACACTAGCCACCGGATAGTACAGAGAAGCACTAAGTATTATCGATATATCAACAAATGTCCAATAAAGCAAAAAAAAACTCACCAAATCAAGTCGATAATCCGATCCAAAAACTCCTTAAGAGCGCGCTTGCAAGGACGATAATTCGCTGCTCCAGTAAGCTGCGCTTGATAGCACGGAAATCGATTGAAGAACGACCTATCACAGACAAGCGAGAAAGCGAAAGAGACCGAAGGCTGAGCTAGTGTGTCTATTATACTCGAGGCTGAGCCTATGTGACTTTTTTGGTATGCTATCTCGACCTATTGACCTGGCTAAGTGTGGTTAAGCACTGCCTCTGGTGGTCAGGAGGAATGAAACAGAACTGTGTTGACACAGTGTTAAAAAAAAAGTTACGTGAAAATGACTTAAAAAAACTTTAACTAAAATAAAACTTAAAAAAAATTTAAAATAAAAAATCATATAAAATCCCATTAAAAATATTAGCACAAATATTAATATTAAAACAGCACTGCCTCACACAGATCAAACACCAACAAATGTCCACAAAACCCATTTAGGACCACTTGACAAAACAAAGACAAAAACACATTCATAGTTTTAATTTCATCATATTTACATGAAGCTAAGACATCTTTGCGAAATAGCAATTCATTGCTGTTCTAACTTATTTTATTACTTATTGATCTTAGTCATAGTAGACTCAATATTTAATGTGACGTGAATGAAAATGAGGCTATGACAGATAGATGTACAGTCACAGTAGACAGATAGATGTACAGTCATTTTCTCTCATTTTTGTGTTTTATGATTATTATCTTTTTTTTATATGCATTTTCAGCGTTTCATCAATTGATTAACACTATGTTGTCATTTTCTCTCATTTTTGTGTTTTATGATTATTATCATTTTTTTTATATGCATTTTCAGCGTTTCATCAATTGATTAACACTATGTTACACAACAGCACAACCCTTTGAAGAGACTGTAAATCTGTCACTCACAGACTCGTTTTTACTTACACCAAATAAAATTTGCCGTCTATCCTGACTAAGATACCTAGTTATCCAATTACAACCACTACTACTACTACAAAAGATTATTTAAGCTACTTATTTTATAAGGATATCACCCAAAAATGAAAATTCTGTCATAATTTACTCACCGTCAGTTGACGGTACCCATTGACTTCCAAATACTATAGTCAATGGCTACCGTCAATTGTTTGATTACTAACATTCTTCAAAATATCTTCTTTTGTGTTCAACAGAAGAAAGAAACTAATACAGGTTTGGAACAAATTGAGGGTGAGAAAATGATAGAATTTAATTTTTTTGGCAAACTATTCCTTTGAAAAGCATGCATGCAAGACTAACTTCAACATTATGAAACACAACAATACTTTACATTGGTAAAGTTCACCGAGCTACCTAGAAAGGAAACCTTTTAACTAAAAGACTAGGAATATTAGTACTTTTGAGAGTGCATTGTTACTAATAAAGATGTTTTCTTTTCCTCTACATGCCAAAAACTCTCCTTCGCAACGCGGCGGTCAAAGAGTATTTTTGGTTGCTACAGGTTGACACCGATGCCCAGTTTACATGGTCTGGAATCAGATTAGCTGGCGTTTGATGGTCGTTCCTGACCGATGTTCCGGGCATCTCGATGGCAACCATTCGAGAACAGAAGCAAAAAGAAGCACTTACTCTGCACAGCCTCGATCGAGAGAAACACAGTACCTTGCATACCTGCGGGACCAAAATCTTGCCTGGTGAGGAAGATAGCATGGTCGTGATGCTCGGCGTGCTCGGGGTCAAGCCTCTGCTGTGTGTTTGCCCAGCGGCACACCTGCTCCAGACTCCGGGACGGATTCCCGTGCTCAATCAGGCTGATGGACTGGAAACACACAAAACAACAAAACAGAAAAAACATATTAGTCCAGACTGGCTTATAATAGACTATAATGGAGTGCTGTGGATACAAGCGTCTGCTAAATGCATAAACTGCAAGTTGTGGCCCAAAAAGGGCAGACTAAAAAATAAAATAAAATAGATAAATAAATAAAATTTAGCTAACCATTTAATTGTATATTAGAACTGGGAGATAAAATTATAATTATAATGATCACAATGATCACTAGAGCAGACACTAAAAAGCGCTGTGAGATCCAGTGTGAAGCTCTTGAATTCAGCGAAGAACTCAAATGTGACCCTGGAGCACAAAACCAGTCATAAGGGTCAATTTTTCGAAATTGAGATGTATACATAATCTGAAAGCTGAATAAATAAGCTTCCATTGATGTATGGTTTGTTAGGATCGGACAATATTTGGCTGAGATACAACTATTTGAAAATCTGGAATCTGAGGGTGCAAAAAAATCTAAATATTGAGAAAATCATCTTTAAAATTGTTCAAATGAAATCTTAGCAATGCATATTGCTAATCAAAAATTAAGTTTTGATATATTTACGGTAGGAAATTTACCAAATATCTTCATGAAACATGATCTTTACTTAATATCCTAATGATTTTTGGCATAAAAGAAAAATCTATAATTTTGACCCATACAATGTATTGTTGGCTATTGCTACAAATATACCCCAGCGACTTAAGACTGCTTTTGTGCTCCAGGGTCACAAATGACTCGGTGATTTAAACTAGTTTAGAGACGGATGACAAACAGGAGAAACACTGTGCGCAACGATACAGTCAGAAGCTTTTCAATCTACAAATCGCCATCTTTTACCATGGATTTACTGTAGTAACACTAACTGCAGCATGATATAGTGGCAGAAATGTGGTTTATTCATATCGAATTTCATTATATTATTAATGTAGATATGTATTAAATGTATTAAAGGAGTAATGGAATATAATTACAGTATTTTTTTGTGATTAAGCTATAGCTGTACACCTACCTGGCAATCCATAACCTGAATTAACACTGAACTGAATTGAGCTGAATAACGACACTATTGACTTAAAAAAATAAATGTAACTTGAATTGACATGACATAAAAAGTAGTATTTTTTTTGTATCATTGATATACTATTATATATTTTTTTTTTTTATATTTTAACTAATTTTTATATTTTCTGTTTTCATTTTCATTTATTTAAAGTTTTAGTAATTTGTTGTGTTTTTGTCATTTTAGTACATTAATTATTTTAGTACTTCAACTTAAAATAAGTTAATTTAAGTTTTTTAATATTTTGTTTTGTTTCAGTTCACGTTTTCTTAACTTCAAGTAATGAGAATGTTTATTATGGTTTTCGTTTATTTAAAGTTTTAGTAATTTGTTGTGTTTTTGTCATTTTAATTCATTCTTTAAAAAATCTATAGTTTTTATTACATTTTAGTGTTCAGTTTTAGTATATTTAGCTTTAATTATTTTAGTACTTCAACTTAAATTAAACAAAAATCAGAAATTATGTCTTGGCAACTTGCTGAAATAAAATCATTTAAGTTTTTAAATATTTTGTTTAGTTTCAGTTCATGTTTTTTTTTAACTTCAAGAATGAGAATGTTTTTTATGGTTTTAGTTTTAGTTAACGATAATAACGCTAATGTCAACATCAAACGGCAAATCCACATAAGAGAACCCAGACTACATTAAATACATGCAGTAAGAGTAAACATGAACTGCCATCAAGTGTTTTGAATGATTATAAATCTGTATGCTGAACACTTTCAGTGCTGTGTTGTGTCGTCCTGCAGCAAAACTGGCTGAGAAGCTCCGGTCCAGACCAGACTAAACATAAAAACAAACACGAGCCTGCAGTCTGGACTACATGCGGTGATCATTACCATATGAGGAACTGAGTGATGCATCAAAGCTTCTTTGCAAACACTCTCCTCTGAAGTCTGTGTGATCACAAAGATGTCTGAAACAAATAACGGATGATGTGCAGGCAGCCGGTCATTACCCTGACGGGATGATTAGTGCCCTGATGCTCCAGCAGACCGACCGCCTGCACATTCTCCAGCTTATTACACCACTGCTGTCCAAAAACACAAATACATGAAATACTGATTTGAGCACCAATTATTTTATCACGCGAGAAGCAGTGTTATTTATAGCATGTTTAGATATTTTTAATTAGCTTTTCTATTAATATATTCAGTTTTCATTTTAATTTAAGTTTTCGTAATTTCACTATGTGCTTTTGTCATTTTTATTAGATTTTTTAAAGATATATTATTTTTATTATTTATTATTTTAAAAGATTATTTAGCTTTATTTTAATTTCAGTTTTGGTTTTAGTAATTTCAGTATTTTTAGTATTTTGTTTATATTTTCCACTTAATATTTCTATTTTTATTGTATTTTTTATATTATTTAAATTTTTTTTTTACATTTTTAAAAGTTTTAGTAATTTTAGTATTTTATTATACTTATTTTATTTCAGCTAGTTGTCAAGGCAACATGTCTAATTTTAAGCTTATTGGGTTTTCCATCAAATATTTTATTATTATTTTATTTTATTTTTTATAGATTTATTATTTTTATTATTTATTATTTAAAAAAATTATTTAGCTTTATTTTTATTTCAGTTTTGGTTTTAGTAATTTCAGTATTTTTAGTATTTTGTTTATATTTTCCACTTAATATTTCTATTTTTATTGTATTTTTTATATTATTTAATTTTTTTTTTTACATTTTTAAAAGTTTTAGTAATTTTAGTATGTATTTTATTTTATTTTATTTCAGCTAGTTGTCAAGGCAACATGTCTAATTTTAAGCTTATTGGGTTTTCCATCAAATATTTTATTATTATTTTATTTTATTTTTTATAGATTTATTATTTTTATTATTTATTATTTAAAAAAATTATTTAGCTTTATTTTTATTTCAGTTTTGGTTTTAGTAATTTCAGTATTTTTTTTTAAAAGTTTTAGTAATTTTAGTATTTTATTATACTTATTTTATTTCAGCTAGTTGTCAAGGCAACATGTCTAATTTTAAGTTTATTGGGTTTTCCATCTAATAATTTATTATTATTTTATTTCAGATTAATTTTTTATTCGATTTTTTAAAGTATTTCTATTTCACTTTATTCTAAATTCAGTTTTAGAAATTGTAGAATTTTTAGTATTTTTTAGGTTTCAAGGTATTTAAGGTAATTTTAAGTTCAATGTAATACTTATATTATTTTATTATTCATTTTTTATATATTATTTTATTTCAGAATTATTTTTCTTAGATGTTTTAAAAATGTTGCCATTTATCTTTAATGTCAGTTTTCGTTTTAGTATTTTTAGTACTCTATTTATAATATACAATGTCTAATTTTAAGTTTATGATGTTTTCCGTCTAATATTTGTATTATTTTATATTCCTTTTTTATTTTATTTCAGTTTTATTTAAATCGAACTGCCTAGGACAACAACCAAGCAGTTTAGTGCCATGATACACAAATGACTATTAAGTCATTGTTGATTTTTTTTTATTTCTCCTGAGGATTTTTAGGAGAAACATCTGAGACAAGAAACATGTGAAAGCTTCATTAAGTCTCATGAGCTCCAGCGATCCTCTGGGATTTGAGGACACTAGGCTGTTTGTTTAGCATTAGTCAAAACCCATCAGTGACTGAGCTGAAGCTGAAATTCAATGACTGATTGACTTTCTGTTCGGCTTCCAAAATATACCAACATCTCCCTGTGACCCAACAGACTAAACACAGCAGCGCCCTGCCAGCGGCCCGAAATCACTGACCCACAACACACAATAATCATCTATCATCATAACACATGCTTTGCTTTCTGCAGACGCATTTCTCATCTCATCTCATTCAACATCACACTAAACAACTGGAGAACAGAAAACAATATAACACCAATATATAAGTATATAAAACATAATATATTAATATTATTTTATGATATATTTTAAGACATTTTAAGACAATTAAATAAAGAATATTTTAGTTTATCTGTTTACATTAAGTATACATTAAAATTATTAATATATACTTATTTATAATTACATATTTACATTATTATATATTATAATATAATATATTCATAATATGTTGATATTACTTTAGGAAATATTTTAAGACATTTAAGGGTATTAAAAAATAGGATAAATAATTTACAATAACCTTTTTTGTTGTTGTTGTTGTTCTTTTTTGCAGGGTGGCAGCCAATGGTAAATTATTAATATATAATTATTTATAATATTAGACAATAATATATTATAATATAATGTATGCATAACATGTTTATAATATTATAATTAATTAAATTTACATAATATATTAAATAATATATTCATACTATTTTAACTATTTAGGCAAAAACACACACTTAAGTTTAAAAGCTTTATTTGACTGACAGCCCAACTCAGCACTAGATCCATATAGAAGATGTAAAAAAACAAATAAACTGATTTCTGCACATTTTCTACTTTCTACTTCACTAGATCTTGAAGGGAAAAGGAATAGTTTTAACTCAATACATCTCCACAGTCCTTTTTGCTGCTTTTAAAAAGCGTAGAAAATAAGACTGCTTCAAATGCGAGCGGTGAAGGTGGTTCGCTGATATTTAGGAACAATCCTTCAGTTAAATCGTTGTTTCCTTTCAATGTATAAGTTCATGAGGAGGTCTGAATGGTTTGTTCGTGAAACTATTGAACCCCTAAAGGAAAATTATATTTCAATGATGTTGTGCATTCACTTACAAAATGTTTTCATTCCCCCGATAAACTTTGCGTTTCCCTAAAAAAATTTTTGCATTAACATTCAAATTTTTTGGATTGACTTACAAAACTTCTGCATTCCCCCAGTTAATTTTGCAATAACATTTCAATCTTTTGGGTTTATTGCAAAACTTTTGCATTCGCTTCCAAAACGTTTGTCTTTCCCCGATAAATATTGTTAACATTCAAATGTTTTGGTCTCAAATCTGTAGAAATTATGAATGCTGTGAAAAGCCGATAAAGTTCTGTCTAACATCGGAGAGAGTTCAATGAAAAACAACTCCATGAGCTGTACTTTATTTAAAGAATACAGAATGCTTGTCAAGCTCAGTTTCTCTTTATTAGCCTCTCTGCAAACAGGTGTGAAATTGAGTTGTTCTCTGATATTTGAATGTGTTTGCCAGCTGGAGGTTCATGAAATCCACACACCGCTTCTGATCAAACCTCACAGCAGTCACGTCTTCCAGATGGCTAGTTCTTAGCCAAATAACCAGCTTTAAAGGGGTCATATGATGCGCTTTCAATTCTTCCTTTCTCTTTGGAGTGTTACAAGCTCTTGGTGCATAAAGAAGATCTGTAAAGTTGCAAAGACTAAAAATTTTCTAAAGATCATGTTCCATGAAGATATTTTGTAAATTTCCTACTGTAAATATATCAAAACTTAATTTTTGATTAGTAATATGCATTGCTAAGAACTTCATTTGAACAACTTTAAAGACGATTTTCTCAATATTTAGATTTTTTTGCACCCTCAGATTCCAGATTTTCAAATAGTTGTATCTCAGCCAAATATTGTCATATCCTAACAAACCATACATCAATGGAAAGCTTATTTATTCAGCTTCCAGATGATGTATAAATCTCAATTTCGAAAAATTTACCCTTATGACTGGTTTTGTGCTGCAGGGTCACATATAAAGAAGCGCTCACCTGACGATATCCCACCAGGATCATTCGGACCAGCACAATGTTGATGTTGGTTCCCAGAGACTCATCGTGATAGATTTCATCAACCTGTGGACACAGAAAAGAATGATCTGATGAATAAAAGACTCTTAATCGAAATCACCAAAGAAATGAAAGTCAACACTAATGCAAACAACTCACTAGTGTAAATGCTCCAGGAATGAACTTGCACTAACAAACAGTACCAAACAGCACTACAGCAATACTGTTACCATCACAGTACCACCGAAACAAATTATAATTAGACTTTTTTTTATTATTTCTGAAGAAACATGCAGAATGAATGATGCATGTCAATGCAAGATTCGATGCAGTTGCGAACATGTGCTGAGGGGTCACCAGGTAATTATTTGCATGTCTGAATCACAAACGCTGCACAGAATGAACTTTAATACTTAGTTTTTGAGGTTTCTTCACAAACAAGAGAGACTGTTTGTTTAGTCTCCCAGGAAGGATGTAGGAAAGTGACTGAATGCTGTTTAATGCCGTCTACGAGCGTCGTCCTGCAGGTGTGGGAACTGTAACGCAGAGAGTGTGACGTGAAAAACGGCCTGACAAACACAGCTGGAAACACACCGAGACTGTCGAGAGATTTCTGTTTCTGGTGGAACATTATTCTGACGGATGCTTGAAACCCAGACGCAGCTGAACGCCTCTGAGACGCACAAGCTCAAATACACATGCTGTTATGTTCGGAAATGACTCGCGTTACATATATGTAACACACGCAAATGCTGCGTTCTCAGTGTCACCACAAGGGTGCGTTATAGTGAGCTTTCTTCTACGGTACAACAGTCTAATATGTCATGAGGTTTGTCAAAATCAACTGTACTTCCATTTTTTTTTTTTAAATGCATTAATTTACTCCACCTCTTTTTTCTGCACGTCACCTAGAACAATCATGTAACACTGAAGACTGGAGTAATGATGCTGAAAATTCAGCTTTGATCACAGAAATAAATTACATTTTAAAATATATTCACATAGAAAAAAGCTATTGAAATTATAATAATATTTCACAATATTACTGATTTTACTGTATTTTTGATAGAATAAATGCAGCCTTGGTGAGCACAAGACTTCTTTCAACAACATTTAAAAAAAAATCTTTATTATTCCAATCATTTTGACCGGTAGCGTATATTATTTCACTCGCTCAGAAAAACAAAGTGTTAGTCAATTATTTACATTTGCATTTGTGTACTTGCGCTTTTCTGGCTTTAAAATGAGACCCAAATTGCTGATGTTATTTTAGTATCATTGAGATACTAATATAGTTTTTATTATTTTGAATTACTTTTTGTTTTATATTATATTTTTATTTTTATCATATTCTGTTCTCATTTAAATTTTAGTAATTTAGTTGTGTATTTTTGTAATTTTTATTATTATTATTTATTATTTTAATATATCTATATAGTTTTCATTCATTTTTATTTCAGTTTTAGTTTTAGTACATGAAGAAAAATAAATTAAAATGAGAAATGTTGCCTTGGCAACTAGCTAAAATAATGAAATTTTTTATGTTATATTTTATTTTAGTTAAAGTTTACTTTATTTGAAGTAAAAAAAAAATTTTTTTATGGATTTATTTTTAGTTTAGTCACAAAACCGAAACTAGGAATTCCTTTAAACTCAGTGAAGTCTGAATCCATTTGATTCTGGTGGGAATTTCGTGCAACGTCTTCTTTTAAAAAAGCAGCGCACTTCACCACAGTTTATTATTATGCAATGCCAAAAATGTCTGACCTACAAAAAAAATGCAGTTTGGGCTCAAAGTCTGACGCGTGGCACGCAGTTAATGAGCCTCCACATTCTATCAAAAGCATTTCTATTCTGGCAACACTCGCAAACAGTTTCACATCAGCAATACGACATTTCCAAGTAAACCTGGATATTCAACAGAAGAATGCAGTACAGGAAGTGACAAGCAACACGGAACCCCATTGACTTTCACTGCATGACAAATAAAATAAGGAAACTTGCTTAATTGTACATTACATTTATGCATTTGGCAGACACTTTTATTCAAAACGACTTGTATTGCAGTTAAAGGAATAGTTCAGGCAAAAATGAAAAGTTACTGAAGTTACTCCCCCCCTCAGGTCATCCCAGATTAGGATGAGTTTGTTTCTTCATCAGGTTTGTAGAAATGTAGCATTGCATCAGTGTCTCAGCAATGGATGCTCAAGAAACAAACTCATCCTAATCTTGGATGGCCTGAGGGTGAGCACGTTTTCATTTTTGGGTGAACTATTATTTAAGGTACACATTTTACTAAGTTCATGCATTCCCTGGGAATCAAACCCATGACCTTGGCGTTGCTAGCGAGTGTGAGTTATATATTTATGTAAATATAAAATGCACAAGTGAATCGTTCACAATAAAATCAGGAATGTGCATTAATGTGCAATTCAATTAAGTGGAGTATTGAAGGAGACTGCGTTTTGTTAAACAAATCAAGATATGAAAAAGCCGGTTTCTATACACCTGTCAGCAATGCAACAAACTTTAAACTTCACAACTAGCTAAAAAAAACTCTCCCTCCGTCTGGAAAACACACATAGGCTGTAATTACGTCTAGGCTTGGGTCGCAGACTCTGCATGATGCAGTCGGCATCCCACCACGCGGACACTTGCCTGGAATGATGCGAGCGGATGTTCTGATCCAGACTCTTTCAAGCGTCCTGCAGATTGATGTCAGCGCCAAAGGAGACGTGCAAACGTGAGCTTCTCCTATTTGTAAACGTGTTTGCGAATTTACGAGGTGCGACCCTGTCCGACGACCTTCGCGAGAGGCTCGTTTGTGTTTATTTATGGCAGAAGGCCCAAGTGAGCTCACCTGCAGCTCTAGAAAGCCGTCTCAGTCTCTACAGGACACACATACACACATCAGACCATCAGTCACAGGCTAACGTGAACGTCTGACAGCCACCTGCATGTAAAAACACAATTTCTCTGCCTCTGACAGGAGGTGAACAGAGCTTAATTCGATAAGTTTTTTAAATATTTTATTTCAGTTAACATTTAGTTTTTATTAAGTCATTTTAATTCAATGAGTTTTTTTCTGTTTTTATTTTAATTTTTAAGTTTGTGTTTGTTATTTGTTTCTTTTTAATATGTCTATATAGTTTTTATTCTTTTTTTATTTTATTTTTAGTAATTTTATTGTATCGAGTTTAAATGAAAATGAGAAATGTTTCCTTGGGAACTAGCTTAATTCGATTAGTTTTTTAAATATTTTATTTCAGTTAACATTTAGTTTTTTTCTGTCTTTATTTTCATTTTTAAGTTTGTGTTTGTTATTTTTTTATTCGTTTCTTTTTAATATGTCTATATATAGTTTTTATTCTTTTTTATTTTATTTTTAGTAATTTTATTGTATTGAGTTTAAATGAAAATGAGAAATGTTTCCTTGGGAACTAGCTTAATTTGATACATTTTTAAAATATTTTATTTTAGTAAAAATACCTACCTTTACAATAAAGTCTCGTTTATTAACATTAGTTAACCACATTAGTTAACATGAACAATAAACTATAGTTCTAAAGCATTCGTTCATCTTATTTTAATGTTAATTTCTACATTTACTAATAAAATTTTTAAATCAAAGGTTATATCTGTTATTATTAGTTAATGCATTGTGAAGTGAACAAACAATAAAGAATTGCATTTTTATTAAATAACAGAAACAAAGATTAATAAATGCTGTAAAAAGTATATATGTATCGTTGTTCGTTCATTAATGCATTAACAAATAAGAGCTTTTTGTAAGTGTTACCACATGAAGAGGTCTAAAACTTCATTAAATATATCAAGCCTGCTCTGAACAAGCAAATACTGGCTGATCAGCCAATGATAGAAATGATGAAGTCGAAAGAAAGCGTTTTCTTGTTTTTTAAACATTGTGTCTCACACCATGAAGCTCAGCGCACAAACAAACATTGCAGAGACTCTGTGAATGTGTGTGTTTAGCTGTAATTTGAGGACTGAACTGTCACGAGAAGCGAGCAGAATCTGAAAAACTCCCTTTGGGAACGTCGTCCACGACACAAATGTCTCCAAAAATAAAGAAAACCTGAGGTTACAAAGACGGCTCACAGGTCTGTTCTGACAGGTCGCTGACAGCAGAGAAAAATGATGCTAAATGCAAATAACAAAGAAAAAAAGTGTATGTGTGTGTGTGTGTGTGTGTGTCTGTGTGTGTGTGTGTGTGTGTGTGTGTGTGTGTGTGTGTGTGTGTGTGTGTGTGTGTGTGTGTGTGCGTGTGTGCATGAGTGTGTGTGCGCGTGTGTGTGTGTGTGTGTGAGTGTGTGTGTGTGTGTGTGTGTGTGAGTGTGTGTGAGTGTGTGTGTGTGTGTTGGACCCATGACCCCTGGTCTCCATCAGGTCAGTCAGCGCTCTAGCGAGTGGATCAGCCCACCGCCGCAGTCCTAACGGTAACAGTTACGGAGTGAAACCAGCTCCTGTGAAAATCTGACTGGAGGGATTTGGCGAGCGTAAGCAGATTAAGGTGGCAGGACCTGGTGGGACGCGTACTGAACCGGTCTTTTCTCTCGTTCTCTCTCTAGTAATCCTCCCACAGACGCAGCGGTTTGCGAGGTGCTCGACAGCAGCGTGCTGTGGGGTCAAGAGCAGTGAACCGTGGGTACAGAGTCATGACAGGGTTGCTTTCCAGCTGGCGTGTGGGATGCTGTGTGCAAATCTGCTTCGAGAACCAAACAAATCGAGCAGAAGAGCTTGTTTACTGTGCATTTCTTCATTAAATCAGTCACTTACGATGTTCATCAGCGTCAAGACGTAGTTCTGCACGTGCTCTTTGCCATGGAAGCGCACGACCGAGTCGTCCACGGCGAGCAGCACCTCGATGTTGTAGTCGTCTTTCTTGGCGTGTCTGCGTTTGCGCTCCGTCTCTGACAGTTTCTCCTCCAGCACGCTGAGAGCGTTGGGCAGCTCGGCGATTCCAAAGTCTGTCACTGAACACACAAGAGATTTACTGCCATGCAAACAATGGGCTTTCTGCTTTACTAATGGCAGATTGCATCAAAAATCTGCTGAATCTGACAAATGAGACACATTCCCAGCCTCGCCGTCCCCTATATACGAGTCACGACTGAAGACAAGTCAGTCAACGGCAACAGCTTGAGCTGCAAAAAGAAATCCGTCTGTCTGAAGTGTTACGAAACAATAAACATTCATTATAAAACAAGGATTTCTGCTTTATTTTAGCTGTGGCTGAAGCGTCCCTGATCACATTATTCATAAGGCAGCCTAATGAATGTAGACGTGAAACATTAAATGTTGTTTTAAAGTGTAAAACAGCATGAATTTTGCATTTCAGAACAAGGGAAGTGCTTAGAAACAGAAGAAACCAGTCGTCAGTTTTGATGTTTAAAGACTCAATATTTATTATCATTATTTTTTTTTTTTTTTAATAATAGTATTAAAAAGTGACTATTTTACCCAATATTTGTGTGCCTCAGTGTTATTTTAGTATCACTGAGATACTATTATAGTTTTTATTCATATTTTTTATTTATTTTAATATTTTCCATTTTAATTTTAAAGTTTTAGTTATTTAATTGTGTTTTTGCCATTTTTATTAGTTTTATCCTTTTTTCAATTATGCATATATAGCATTTTATTAATTTTTATTTCAGTTTTAGTTTTAGTTATTTCAGTCCATCAGTCCTATTTTTAAAAATATTAATAGTTTTTATTAATATTTTGGATCAGTTTTTGTTTTTTTATTTTAAATTTTCATTTTTCGTTTTGCCACTTTTATTAGTTTTTTTGGTACATCAAGTTAAACTCAGTTTTATTTTATTATTATTATTATTATTATTTTAGTTTTAGTTCAGCTGAAATAGTTTTTATTTTTTCCGATTTTATTTCATTTTAGTTAAGGTTGGAATAATTTTGTTGTGTTTTTTGTCATTTTTATTTATATATATATATATGTCTATGTAAATAAAAATAAAAAAATTCAGTTTTAGTTATTTTAGTACATCAAGTTAAACAATTAAAATGAGAAATAATTGTATGTTTTATTTTATTTCAGTTAACATTTATTTCAAGTAATCTTTTTTTTCTAATGGTTTTATTTCTAGATAACTACAGTATATTTATGCTTTTAAAACATCAGCTCAGTAGGTTTTTTTTTAACATTTATTAATATTTTGCATGAAGAATGCAGTATGCAGAACCAAAGCTAGAAAGGCAGAAAGAGAAAATGATCAAATCAAACTCTAAATGTGTAACTGAAGGTCAGAAATCTCAGACACCAGAAGGTCGAGTACAAATTCTATTGCATCATAGCGGAAAAACCATAAAACTCAAGACATATGGTATTTACATTGACGTTCTGCCATAATTTCACAGATGTCAGAGCTGAACGAGCTGCAGGCCGGTCTAGACTTCGACTACTGACCATTATTATTCTCTCTCTGGATTCCTCTGATACAGGTGTGGAGCATTAAAGCACCGTACAGCTGCAAAACTTCAGGATATTTCAAGGGTTTTGCCATATGTTATGATTATTAGTCTTCTTACAGGCTGTATTGCTCCACTTCATATTGCATCTAACAAAGCCTTTAATAAGTTCTTCGTCTTCTTGTTCCGCTCAGTGTTTCTCCATGTTTCTTCATCACTCTCGTGTGAATCTGTTATAAAGCACTCGTGTCCTACATGGAAACATCTATCACAGGATATCACTATTTTAGTCCATATATATATATAAGGATATTTCATATCACTTGCATCATTTCATTGTCCAAATGAAGGTCCATGGGACAGTCAGACATGGATTCTCTGTAAATAATTAATGCACAGAGGCTTTTGCAGGAAACGAAGACCAGACAAAGTGACGGTTTAGTGTCTGAGTGTCATTTATAAATAGTGGAAGTGCTGAAGCAACAATCTAGAAAGTTTTAAACAAACCTCTAAGTTTCTAAGGACATGCACTGAGGAAGTTTACATCACAGTACATGAATATGGTGATCATTCAATATTAAAAGTTTTTAAATGTGTTTTAAAGACGTCTCTTCTGCTCATCAAGGCTGCATTTATTTGATTAAAAATACAGTAAAAACAATAAAATTGTGAAATATTATTACAATTTGAAATAGCTGTTTTCCATGTTAATATATATTAAAACATAATTTATTTCTGTGATGCAGAGCTGAATTTTCAGCATCATAACTCCAGTCTTCAGTGTCACATGATCTTCAGAAATCATTCTAATATTGGCTGCTCGAGAAACATTTCTGATTATTATCAATGTTGAACACAGTTGTGCTGCCCAATATTTTTGTTTAAACCGTGATGCATTTTATTTTTCAGGATTCACAGATGAACAGAAAGCTCAAAAGAACAGCATTTATTTGAATCAGAAATCTTTTAGAACATTATAAATATCTTCACTGTCACTTTTGAGCAATTTAATGCTTTCTTGCTGAATAAAAGCATTAATTCCTTTTAAAAAAATGTCTTACTGACCCCAAACTTTTAAAAGGTAGTGTATATTAAAGTACTATGGTATTACCATCACTGTGTCATGGCACCAAACAAACATATTAGAAATCAATAGAAGGATTTGCGATAAATAACCGGACGAGGCCTTCACAATCTGTCTGGCCAGTGAAAGATCTGTTGCTTTTTCTCTAGAGTCTTTGGACCGGACCTGACCTGTGAAAACAGATGCTCATGCTGGGTTCGACTGCTGACGCTCTGCAGAAGTGGAACAGAATTTAAAGCACTTTTATAGTAAAAGATCTCTGACTTCCTCCAGTGATTCCATGACAGCTTCCAAAGTTCCTGCTTCAGCAGCTTTTGAGTTCAGCACTTCAGTAATGTGCATTTAAATTCACAGAACGGCTCTCAGACGCTTCACTTCCTTCACAGAGCAATAAATCTGACTCTACAGGCTTGCTTGATTCCAGTTGCGTGTGTCAGTAAAGATGTGGCAACACTTCAATGTCTAAGCTAAGATGTATATTGTACAGTCTGACAAAAAAATGTTTATTGAGGTCAGAATCAACAATCACATCTTTTCATGCCGTAAGTCTCAGATACGTCACATTTAATCGAAATTAAACTGAAATTGCGAAATAGAATTTAATTTATATATATTATTTTATATTTCAAAATTTTAAATTATGTTTTACTTTTTTATATTTGTGTACATATTAAAGTATAATATTTAGAATTATAATTTTACAATTATACTGTACAATAAAATTATATTTTTATTATTATTATTTATTGTTCTAAAATACTAATTTCTTATTTCAATTTAGTAATAATATTAAATTAATAGTAAATTAAAAGTAATGAAAATATGTCAAAATACATATACATAAATACATAAATATTTTTTGTTTGTAAATACTTTAATATTTCTTATACTATTTTAGTAATAATATTAATAATAGTACAATTAAAAGTAATAATAGTACAATTATAATATTTCATGTTTTTATATTTCTTATTATTATTTAGTAATATTTCTTATTTTTTTTAAAATTTATTAATTAATTATAATAATTTTTTTGTCATACTGCTGTATTATAATTAATATTTTTGTCCAAATTGTGCAGCCCTAAAAACAAACACAGTAAACTAAATCACAATCACAATTTTAATCAGGATAAAAAACTTTTTTTTTCATAACCTCTGCTTACCTTCATTGTGAAGGTCATATCGCTTTTGATCCTTGTCCCTTTTGATGGCCGACCTTCGGTAGACCACATGGACGCGACCTTTGACCTCCACCTCCTGCTGGCCTTTCTCCAGAGGCTCGATGAAGAACTCTTCATCATCAGTGCGAATCAAGCCTGCCTGAAACCACACAGAGATCTATCAGACAAACACGGACGATCAGAAACAAAGCACATTAAACGAGCACATCCACCTCGAACTCCTGATTTTATTATTATTATTAAACAAGCAAAGCAAAACCTGGACATTTTAAATCAGAATCACAATTTGAATCAGAAAATACACAATTAGATTTTCCACCTCTCCTCAACACACATAAATTGAGATATTGTGGTCAGGAATGAGCTTAAAGTTTTGGG
Organism: Sinocyclocheilus rhinocerous; assembly: GCF_001515625.1. NCBI lineage: Eukaryota > Metazoa > Chordata > Actinopteri > Cypriniformes > Cyprinidae > Sinocyclocheilus > Sinocyclocheilus rhinocerous. The sequence continues at coordinate 270,619 of NW_015647153.1, forward strand.
TTAGGGGTTTCGGAAAAAAATCTAACCAAACCAAAACCAATAAACAGTGACACCAGTAACAAAAAACGACTTCGGTCAACTCAACCGAACACTTGTACGAGTACAGAAGGAGTACAGCGCCTTTCCTTTGTGTTTAAAATACCATCAATCTGTCGTTTCAGGCTGAATGTGGCCAAGAAACAACAACAAGAAAAGCATCCACAAGCTTTTTTGGCAGGAATGCTATAAATACACTTTGAGCGATCCAGACCATGATGGACTGTGTTTAGCCTGCATTTACCAACAGCACAAACTCCTCCTACCTGTGACTTCAAACTTTATGTATTTGTATATAAGCTTAACATCAGCAGAGGTCGAAAGGTGCTCAATGAGTGTCAAAATTGTTCAGAGGTCAGAAGATGGCAAGAGCCGAGGCTAAAGCTCTTCTTCTCCTGCTCACGCTGCTCTCATGGAGTGGAAACTGAACTCAGAGTGTTTAGACAGACGTTTGCTTAGTGGATGGAGCCCAACATCTGCACCGAACCACTCGCCTGTAACCAAACTCATGGAACTAGAGCTCTTACCTGAACAAAGGCAGAAGGAAGCACTTTCATCTGGAACACAAAGACCGTATGTGGGCCAGGAAACACAAAGCCCAAACGGTCATTATTTTTCATTATTGTAATCTTTGCTGCTGTTGCAGCTCTTTCTCCAGGATTCTGCAGGATTTGACATCAGCAAAGCACGTAAGATTCTCACAAAAGAGTCTTTTCACACCAGACAGTAAACTAACACCCAAAACACACTGGCAAGTGTCCTGAAAACCACACTAGCATCACGGCAGCGAGTTTTGCATGAACAAACATCACTTAAATGTACTTCAGAACATGAAAATATCTAGTTAAAGCATGCAGAAACCCACAAATTCGAGTTAAGATTGTGAGGACACCAGCTGTCCATCATTTTCCAGTCCCTCTTGACAATATGAGTGAAAAAGCAATTTTGTGCAAAACTTTTATGCATTTTATGCAATTTACAAAGCAATTACAACTGTATACTTTGATATTAGGAGCTGAGGTGGATCAGAGCAAGCATAATTTAGTCTGGCTTTTATGCAGCATTACATCTTTACACAGAATTTTGAGCAGGCACAAAGCAGCCTTAACTTGGCTGTGTAAAGGTGGCTTTAGTTTACACTGCAAAGGTGGCACAGAAGCGCTTCTGAAGTGGCATTTAGGTGTCTTTACAGTGTCTGTTTAATGCTGCTCAGAGGTGGCATAAATGCATTTCCACAATTACAACTGTATACTTTGATATTAGGAGCTGAGGTGGATCAGAGCAGGCTTAATTTAGTCTGGCTTTGATGTGGCATTGCACCTTTACACTGAATTTTGAGCAGGCACAGAGCAGCCTTAATTCGGCTGTGTAAAGATGCCTTAGATTTTCATTTCCAGAAAGAAATATCTGTGTTTGCAAACAGCAGGTTTTGTTTAAATTTAGGAATGAAATACTGTTAGGAGCTTCTTCTCCACGACACTCAATGTCTAAAAGTGTTAAAACAGCTAAAGATGGTAAAATTGGAGTAAAAATGAAACAACCAATAGCATTTCAGTATGCAAATGGCTGTAAGAAAACAGACCAATTGGAATCGAGGATTCAAATATTACATCATCACTGTCGCATTCTGAAAGAATTCTGTCACTGTAAGTCAAAGAGAGATTTTCAAAGTTTCTTAAAAAGTATCATGTTTACAACAACCAGAAATAGATGCAGGTCCAAGACTGAAATTATCTGCAATATAAAGTTTAAATGGAGCATGTAAGTAAAGTGTTTTCAGCTGAATTAATTGCAAAAATGTAATAATTAGAGTCTAAAACAAACCCGAGGAGTATCTTGCAAGCACAATGAAAAGAGCAATGCAAATACTGTGAAATAAATGCACAACACTTGTTATTTATAGACCACACACTATATCTGGGGGATTGAGACTGTAAAATCAACCATCCGAGTCTGTTTCTCAGAGATGTGACTTACTGAAGAAGAAGATGCAATACTGTAAAATAGAGCGGGTTTTTCTAAAAACTGCTCGACAAAGAAAAGGCAAGCGTCCAGTGTTGAGAAAACCCCAAAGTCTTTCGTTATTGTCACACCACAGCAAAACATGCAATTTGAGGGAGATTGTTTGTCAACCTATAATTTGTAGTCAGGATCTCGGCCTTCTGTTTGAAGTAAACAATTCTGAGAGCAAAACATTTGGACAATGATATGTTTTCTACTTACATTTCTACATACAAGATTTAAAAAAAAAAAGATATTAATAATTTTATTCAGCAAGATGCATTAAATTGATCAAAAGTGACAGTAAAGACATTTATAATGTTACAAAAGCTTTCTGCAGAAGAGCTTTTAATAATATTTTTATTCGCACGGACATGACATTTGGACAATGATTTGAAATTTGCTTCAAGGACAAATGTTAAGGTTACGGGTTTATTTAAATCACTAACAGTAATCAATCAGTAATAATTAGCTATAATATCAGTGTCTAAGCTGTAACCAAACTTTCAGAACATTGTGCACATTTCGTCTAAATCCCGCATGAACCTGCAGTCTTGCCTGACACTTTCTAATGGAATATTGTGATCGGCATCCAGAGCAGCATCAGTTATCACTGCGGGCGGAGAACATGTCATACATCAGGCGGAGACATTCACACTAATTAACGCAGATCACAGCAAGCGCTGACGGACATAAAGCTCTCACACCATGACTTCATCCTCCGTAATCCCATCCGTCAACACAACAGGAGTAACTACACATCACCACTGCGCTCTCAACACTCTCAGGCCTCAAAATAAAAAGGCTTCGTATTTAGTGTAATATCAGCCTTCACACGGGGCTCCGGTTTACAGGAATAGTTCAAGCACTTCTGTCATCATTTACTCACACTCATGCCGTTCCAAACCCGTATGACTGACGACATCAAGGAAAATAAATGATGACAGAATTTTTGTTATTTTTGATTGAACTATTTTTATAATTACTCCATTGGGGTCTGACATGGAAACATAATAAATCATGTGCATCGGTTTTCCCAGCGGGTCACATGCCGCCGGTGTCAAACTCAGTTCCTGGAGGACCGGAGCTCTGGAGAGTTTAGATTCAACCCTACTTAAACACACCTGATCCAGCTAATCAAGTCCTTCAGGCTTATTTGAAAACTACATGGTGTGTGTGTGCTGGAGCAGGGTTGGAACTAAACTCCGCAGGGCTCCGGCCCTCCAGGAACTGAGTTTGACACCATAGACTTTATGGAAACACAAATAGCCGCTTCTTGATGCGCTTAACACTCCTGTTTCCAGCGCACATACAGTACATACATTCACCAAATTAGACCTTATGTCATCGCTGCTACATCTACATTCACTACAGTACACACTCATCAAGATTTAAACAGTGTCACCTGCGTGTAAACAAAAAAAAAAAGGTGCAAACTGTGATGTTTGGTTCATGAACAAATGATTCTTATGAACCGATTCAAAAGAATTCACGACGCAGGTTTGAGTTCGCGGGTTGAATCAGATTCACTCGGTGATTCGTTCGGGGAGTTCACTACTGATTCCTTCACTAAACCAAAAAATGACTCTTGGTTCAGTAAGGGAGTCAGTTGTGAACTGCTCAGAACGATTCACTGACTGATTAAAAAGTGAATGAAATTGTTCGTGAATCAAACATCTTTATTTACACATTGTATTTTGAACAACTAATCAGCACAGTAATGGTTTCTAATTGGACATAACCTAACAATGACTCGCGGTTTAGTTGAGGGAATCAGTTGTGAAATGCTCAGAACGATTCACCGAGTGAATCTGATTCAACCCGCTAACTCACGAGCGAACTCGAACGTGCGTCAGGAATTCTTTTGAATCGGTTCATTAAAGGAATCATTTGTTCGTGAATCAAACATCACTGTTCGCAGTTATGTCCGATTCGAAATGAACCGGTACTGTTACTGCATTGCTTAGGTTCACAACACACAAGTATGTTTACTGTTTGGTTGTTCAAATGACTACGTGAAAATAAAGATGTATATTCTTAACAGGGTTTTTATTGTAATAAATTAATAACTGTACAAAAAATTATGGCTTATTTGTCCAAATTTAAGGTTGATTCAACTGCAATCAGGACCAATAATAAAATCATTTGTGTGTGTCTCTCTCTCCCTCTCTCTCTCTCTCTCTCTCTCTCTCTATATATATATATATATATATTATTCTAATTATTTAATAAATAACCTTTCATCACAAATGCAGAGATAAAGAAGGCTGGCTCCTTCTTGTCAGCGCTGAATCTTAAAAACAAGACATCTCGCTTGCTTGAGAACCGTGTAAACATAAGTGCAAGCTAGTGACGGCACGTTCAGATTTCCCAGAATTCAGGGAGGTCCGAATGAATCTAGCAACCGCAAAGATCTTGGACGCAGAGATAGAACAGATATGCTTTCACAGCTTATGTCCGAAAATGAACCGGTACTGTTACTGCATTGCTTAGGTTCACAACACACAAGTATGTTTACTGTTTGGTTGTTCAAATGACTACGTGAAAATAAAGATGTATATTCTTAACAGGGCTTTTATTGTAATAAATTAATAACTGTACAAAAAATTATGGCTTAATTTAAGGTTGATTCAACTGCAATCAGGACCAATAATGAAATCATTTGTGTGTGTCTCTCTCTCCCTCTCTCTCTCTCTCTATATATATATATATTATTCTAATTGTTTAATAAATAACCTTTCATCACAAATGCAGAGATAAAGAAGGCTGGCTCCTTCTTGTCAGCGCTGAATCTTAAAAACAAGACATCTCGCTTCAGTGAGAACCGTGTAAACATAAGTGCAAGCTAGTGACGGCACGTTCAGATTTCCCAGAATTCAGGGAGGTCCGAATGAATCTAGCAACCGCAAAGATCTTGGACGCAGAGATAGAACAGATATGCTTTCACAGCATTCCATATCACCACGCATATCCTAAACTGGATTTGCTGTGGGTTTACCATGGAGACAAGCTAAAGTTAGAGATGGAAATAGTCCAGAGATTCAGCTGACGGCTCAACTGACAGCTGTCACGTTTGGTGTTAAAGGCCGCTTACACACATGCACAGCAAACTTTTAAAACCTGCACGCTCGGTGCATCTGGGTGAGCATTCATTACTGTCTGCATGTTGATTTATTCAGTGAACTGTATGAATCTGCAGCCTGCAGTTCGTAGGGTGGGGGACGCTCTTTGACACACAGACCCTGCAAGCCAAGACGTGCCGGTGTTGATGTTGGCACACATGCTCGGCAGCTGATCTATCTTTACCGTGACAGGCGTGCTTCCTCTCCCGCCTGATCCGTGCCATACCAATGACCTCATAGGCTTGAAGGGGACACCCTGCTATTCATAAAACCTGGAGGATGTGCTTTCAAATGCGCCACATTAAGGCAGTGATTACAGTTATCTCTGCCCATGCTGAGAGCAGCTGTCTGTGCATTTCTGCGGGGCGCGTTTAGAAGCACATGGACCTCCATCAGCGACCGTGTGTCCGATAACCCGCTGGATGGAGGCAGATAAAGCAAACAAACCTTCAAATGATATCTTCTGCATTGCATAAGAGCTCTAATGTGGGGGCTGTTTGTGTCAATCGATGCACTCCATCGATATAAAGTAGTCATCTGTACTGGATCCTGTATGTTCTGCTAGAATGAGGTTGGGTTTGACAGACTGTGGATAAGAGCAACCAAGCTGATCGATATCGGCTTGTGAACATGCATGCAGTGCAGCTGTCAGAAACAACCAGATTTTACAGCATGTTTGCAACGTTAAGGTGTGACATTATTCTTTATTCAGAAGTATTTCATGCATTTTGCATTTGCAACAAAAGGCCTAAAACATACAGAAAAGTATGTGAAATACAAATGCATCTAGCTTTGTGACATCGATTTTGTGTCAGTGCATTCTGAAATGTGTCAGACTGCAAGTCATAAAGCAACAAAAGCACTGCCTTTTAAGTCTTTTACAGTAAGTTTTCTCTTTCAGCTCAACTATGGTCATGGCGAAGCCACAGATTGAAGAGAATCTTACTGAGCAAGTTAAATTGTTGGCCTGTTTGAATGGAACACACTTTTGCCACACTGTTAGAGCCACAGCAGTTCATTATGTTGCTTCATACAAGCCTATATTGCAAAAGCTTGTCCATAAATTGGTCTACAGGGCTTTTCACCGTTTTTGCACACAGTATGAATAGCCTCAGCACCAAAACTCTACATGCATGGTCTGAAATAAATATGCATCGTTTGCATGCTGCAGACACAAGATGTGTGTGAAAGACTTCAGAGAGACATTTGGACCAACTCACACATGAGCCATAGAGCGGTCATCCATTCACAAAACATCAGAAACAACCAGATTTTATGTTTGCAACTCCACCCTTACCAAAAAGTAGTATACTTCAAGTTTATTTTAGTAAGTATACTTAAGTAAAGTTCAAGTATATTTTTAAGTATACTTTATGTAGTAAGTATACAAATATCAGTGTACAAGTAGTATACTTGTAAGTGTACTATTTCAATACTCCTTGGGACTAAATTGGCCCACTTTCTAATATATAAAAGTATACTTTTAAGTATAACAGTAGTAAACTTTAAGTACACAACTAGTTTACAACACAATGAAAACACGGGTTCTAGGAGCACAATTATAGCTAAAATATATTTAGACTTTTTCTAAGTATAAGTCAAGTATACTTAAATGTCATTTTAAGTATATTTCTGAGAAGTACAAAAAACCCATTTCTGAGAAGTACATAAAAAGTAGACTAAAAGTATACTTTCCTATTTTTAGTTTTAAAGAAGTATACTAATAGCACACTTGAATAAACTTCTTTTTCGTAAGGGCAAGTGGTGTCGTTATTCTTTAATAAGAAGCATTTTCATGCATCTTGCTTTTGCAATGTAAGGCCTAAAATGTACAGATAAGCATGTGAAATGTAAATGCATCTAGCTTGATTTTGTGTTGCTGAATTCTGAAACGTGTCACTGCAAGTCATAAAGCAACAAAAGCACACGTCGCATTCTCAGTTTTGTCGCTATAAGTGTGCATTAGCATGCATTTTAAGCCTTTTTCTCTTTCAGCTCAATTACTGTCATGGTGATGCAACAGAAGAGAATTTTACTGAGCAAGTTAGTTAAAGTTAGTTAAATTGTTTACCTGTTTGAATGGCACACACATTTGAAGGAAACTCTATCGCCACCTTGAGGTCTGTTACTGACAAAACAATGCATCATTTTATGTTGCTTCATACTAGACTATATTGCAAAAGTTCGCTTTTCTACCATATTTTATACTGTATTTCGCAGTTCGCAGTATGAATAGCCTCAGCACCAAAACTCTACTTTTGTAGTGCTACATGCTGCAGACACGAGATGCGTGAGAAAGACTTAAGAGAGACATTTGGACCACCTCACACATGAGTCTGCCAGAGTTGCAGCTTTCATAATCATGTCTGGTACGCTTCAGAGATTCAGTGCCACAATAAATGTTGTCTGTTCACATATTTATCAGAAGTGCTTCTGTCCTTAAGTCTTCATTACTGCGGTGCGCGGGTGGTTCGTTTACCTGCTGTATCGGGGTCTCAATGCAAGCGCAACTCACAAACAGCTTGACATTGCCTTCGCTGCTGCTTAATGAGACCATAATTATATATCATCCTTGAAGTTTACATAAGTTGTTGCAAAGGTCAGCAATGGTGTCAGTATGCAGTGAGCATGTTGCGTGCCAAAACAACACATTTCCTAGTACAAGATGCTGAGTTTAGTAAACAACTGTTTGCGTTCAGTCACTTTAAATTGCTGCAATCTTCCCACAGTGGGTCGATTTGAATGTAATTGAGCCCCTATTGGATGAAAATACTAAATATCACCACCTGGTTAATCAATGAAACAAATTAGAATTTCAAACTTTACTGATGCACTATAATAAAAGAAACCTGTGATAATTTCAGAATGAAATACACTAGTGTACTGCTTACTGTACTATGCTGAATACAACTTCAAAATACTATATGAAAAGTGCATTTTAAAAAGTAGTATGCTACATTGTTGTCACATGACCTAATTACATGCTTGTTTGATTCTGAAAATAGATTTTATTTATTTCATTAAAAATAGTTAAAATGCATTTCTGAAATCCAATCTGGCTTAAAAATGTCTGCATGGTGAAAATATAATAAAGATCACAGTTTGTAACGCAACTTCCAATTCATTAATTATGCTTAATGTATAAGGTCAAGTCAAGTGCATTATGGGATACAGTTCTTACTGTTGCATATGCACATAAAGACAAATATAGCAAGTTTTGCAGGTATTCTACTGTATGCACACTGAAAATGTGCATACTATGCAAGGTATACTGTAGAAATAGTACATCATGCTCAGAATGAGAAGAAGAATCAGAATGAGCTTTATTGCCAGGTATGTTTACACATACGAAGAATTTGTTTTCGTGACAGAAGCTTCCACAGTGCAACAGAATGACAGTGACAGAACAAAAAACACAGATAATAAAAAATTTAAATAAATAAAAAATAAAAAATAGAACAAGTAAATAAGGAATAAAAATATATAAATTGACAATTGTATGTGCAGGTATATTACAATAGACAGTTTTGCATGTACAGGTACTGTATATTATGTGCAAATTTGAGGTGTAGACTGAGTATGAGTGTTAGATAAATAAGTGTATGAGTGATCGGGTGGTGTGTACTTCCAAATGTCCAGCAATTCGTCTCTGGTGAAACTGATTGCAGGGATATAACTAAAGACAGGACAAACTAACAAAAACATAAAAACAACTGCGGAGCACGCCACGGAGGCAGCCATCACCGTCGGCACCATCTTGCAGTGCTCAGCCTCATTTTAACAAACATTTCAAACCTGTTATTCTTAATGCATTGTCATGCTTCTTAGAGCAGCTACACTCACACTTCTTTCCCACAACGTGATTAACAGGTTAAACCGACTGTCTATAACTATTTTACAGAGTAATCTTGAATATCTCAAGCATGCACATCATAAACTGTGAATGCATTTGCTGGCTGCTAATTGCAGTTTGCAAAACCATTAATGCTGCACAAATAAACACTTCTGCTGCAGGCCAGACAGCAGCTGGAGTCTGTCACTTTCATTTTCCCGTCCCTAAACTATATTTTCTTGAACAGCACAGAATGGCTGTTGTGCTCGGTTCTCGCAGGAGAGGCAGCGCAGTATCGGCTCTGTCTGGGACAGCGGCGCAGGAGACAGCGTGTCATTGTCCGCGCGGCCCTGACAGTGATTACCTAAGTGAGTAATCAATGTGGCCGTAATGAATGATCTTACTGTGTGCGCAAACATGCTGGAGGAACAGAGCCGCTCTGTGCTGCCCCTCACGGAAATCACTGCTGCTGATGGGAGTATTGAGTTGCACTGAAAAAGCAAAGCAATTTTGGCTGCCTCCTAAAGCTCTTTGATTAAACTAATAACAGTGAAGACTACAACACAGACTTCCTGTCACAAAAGTGCTGGGCGTGTGTCGTGCAGTCACAACAACAAAGCACATGCATATACATATGGAAGTTTATTTATGCCATGGTATGAAAATATAATAAGCTAATTGAGACTTTTTGTTTCACAGTTTTGGACTTTTTTTCTCTGAATTTTAAGTTTACATCTCAGTTCTGATTTTTTCCCCCAGAATTCTGAGTTTATATCTAACAAAATGTATGTATTTTCTCTCAATTCTGAGTTTACATCTTGCATTTCTGTCTTTTTTCTCAAGAATTCTGAGGTTACATCTTGGAATTCTGACATTTTTTTCCTTGGAATTCTGAGTTTATATCTCACAATTCTGACTTTTTTCTCCAGAATTCTTAGTTTACATCTCGCAGTTCTGACTTTTTTCTCGGAAATCTGAGTTTACATCTTGGAATTCTGACTTTTTTCCTCAGAATTCTGAGTTTACATCTTGGAATTCTGACTTTTTTTACTCTGAATTCTGAGTTTATATCTCGCAATTCAGATTTTTTTTCTCCAGAATTCAAAGTTTATATCTCGGAATTCTGACATTTTTTTCTCAGAATTCTGAGTTTACATCTTGCAATTCTTTAATTTTTTTTTCTCAGAATTTGGAGTTTATATTTCACAATTCTGACTTTTTTTGGTCAGAATTCTGAGTTTACGTCTGGCAATTTTGACTTTTCCCCCCAGAATTTTGAGTTTACATCTTGCAATTCTGACTTTTTCTCTGAATCCTCAGTTTACATCTCGCAATTTTTTAATTCCATGATAGAAATGAGCCTCCATACATAGAGACGCGTCACATAACTGTGAGTTCGTAAGACCCGCAGCTGCTTTCTTGCAGTCTTCGTTTTGATTTGAGACCACGCACTGAGGAATGACCACACTATCAAGGGTGCACTTACTCAGGTTTACAGGGTCAGAAGGGTCAACTGAATCCATGCGTGTTTGGGGAGATTTGGGATGGTTTGAGTCTGTGACCTGAACAAAACCTCAGGACAGCAAGACAGAGAACAAAACAAGGCAGAACTCTTGTTGTTCCTGTTAGGATAGGATGTTGACAGGTACACAGCCCTGATTTTGTTTCAGCTGCCAAATGAATGAATCCTGTCATACTCTGGGTAAATTTGTGTACTGTGACCCTCGGATAAGGACTTAAGGGGGACGGACAGACATTATTAGTTTGACAAACCAGGAAAGTGAAAGTATAATCAGACCTGGTGGGCATATGAATCTTACGTAAGAGCTGGAAAGACTGGAAACTACAGCCATTTGACAGATGATCATGTCCGGAGGGCAGCGGATAATCAGTAAACTCAGATTTATACAACAGTTTGAGTCATTATAATGAATGTTTGCATCCCAAAACCTGGTGAGCTGCAATCCTGGCATCTTCATGCAATATGAGCAGCACTGTTGAAGCATTTGATGCCCCAAAACACTGTCCAAATTTGGAGCCTTCCTATGCTGTACGTGCCCAAAAACTCTATGTTTGGAGAACAACTATGATTCCCAAAAATAAACTTTTATGCAACAATGGCCAAAAATAGGCAAAAACATTTTTTTCATGCACTGGTCAATTTTGAGATATTAGTCTGTTTGGCTTTTCATAATGTGTTGTTTCAGACTAGTGGAAAGAAAACTACCAAAATGCACTTTTAAGTGTTTATTGTAAAGCATTTATCTATTTGCGTCCATAGATTTCAATTACAATACAAATCTTTAAAAGTTGTTTTCTCCACTTCCGCAGCACTTACATACACCAAAACGTACAGTTTTATTCCATTTATGTCATTATTCTGAAGGTTTTAACTGTGGGGTTTGTTCATATAGAGTATCATTTGTCCTGATTTTATCATTTCATGTTATCTATTTGCGTCAATAGATTTCAGTTACAATACATATCTCTAAAGGTGGTTTTCTCCAAAAAAAAGTGTTTGTTTCTCCACTTCAGCAATTACACCAAAACTTACAGTTTTATTTCTGTCATTATTCTGAAGGTTTTTACTGTGGGGTTTGTTCATGTATCATTTGACCTGGTTTATATAACATTTTACTAATAAAAACGCGGTGAAGATGTATTTATCCTGGCTATTAACAGTATTTTCTGATTTATGGAGTGATAAAAAGAGAAATCCAAAATCCCGTCAGTAAAAAAAATATGTACATAATAAAACAAAAAATTTCAACCAGGCTTTATCCAGTGTTCCGATTTTTTGTTCTGGAAATGTATGCAAAATAGTGCATATTTAATTAAATAATGCCTGATTTGCGTATTTAAACATAACATTTCGACTGGGGAAGTATGGTGATATCTATTGATCTATCTATCTAATATATATAATATAGTATACCCTATTCACCTGGTGTCTTGCCTTTAAAACATGCTGTACATCTATTTATGCACTAAAATGTGCTCTAGGTTTGCATTTCACTGGTTTCCGAGACTCTGTATGCCCCATTTTTTGACAAAGCTGCACACACTTATGATGCCCAAGGTTGACATCTGACTGGGTTTTGAGACACAGCCAGTGTGAGCTGTTACTCACCAGTCCATCACAGTTACTGATGGCCACTGAGGCCCCTGAGAGCCAATGCACGAGACTTTTCTTCTGGAAGTACACTGGAAACTTTCCTCCTGGACGCGGTTCATGAGGAACGGTGTGTTGGAGAAAGTTGCGCGGAACTGCGGAGCATTGCGAGCGTCGCTCAAACTCCAGACTGACGGACACCGAGAGTTTCTGCAGAGTTCTGATGGACTGAAGTGGACTGGACTCAGATGGGACAACCCATCACTGAGAGCTCATGACGACAGCTCGAGCAGAGGGAAGGAAGAGCAGACCGCCTGAAGCTCCACACGTGGAAAAATGGGTCATACATGGTTAAATGTGCTTTTAATAATCAGAGGGAATGCAATGGTTAAAAGAAGTTCAATGCATTGGAAAGTCTCTGTGGCGCTTTTGTTGGACATTTATACTTTATATATATAATATAAATTTATTTATTTATCTATTTTTATTAATTGCAGAAAAATGTTGCCTGAATGCAAGTTTTAATGAAGAATAGTTTATCTGACTTTTAAATTATATATGTGGGAACAGAAATATTTGTAAATTATTTAAGACTTTTTGAAGTGCAGCTAAATACATTTCTCTCTTTTTTTGTCTGTTTGTTTAGAAAAATGAATGGAAAAGATTTAAAAAATTTAATTAAAATTAAGTTTTTATTTAATGTATGACATAAATTTCCAAACATGAATATAAACATTTTTTTAATAATAATAATTTGAAAACATTTGCTAAATTTGATTGCAGTATTATTTTAGCGCATTGACTGAATGCATATGTAAGAAAAATAGTAGCTTATCTGACTTTTTGGGGGGATAAAACATTGTTCAATGGATCAACTCTCGTTATTTATATGAATATTTACAGTATAAATGTGGGACCAGAAATAGTTTAAAATCAGTTTGAAGTGCAGCTCCCCCTACTGGCCGAGGATGCAGGTGCTCCAGTGCTGCCAATTTGCATGTTTTTGAATTAATTAGCAGGACAGACTGTGATTAATGATAGACCAAAACATCAGCATGATCTTCAAGAGCAAGACAGAATGACGGCTACCATCAGAAATCAGTTCAAAAGAACTCTCGAGTCCACTTGTTAGAGCTCTTTCTTTCACATGCAATCAGCTGTTTCCCACATACACAAGGTTTTTCTGATGACCAGCAGATCCCCAGAAGAGAGATGACAAAAAAATCCCCTGATCTCACACTCTATTGGCTGATAATAGACAATCATCCCCTATAAGGCCTTGTAAAGCAGATCCTGGAGGATTTTAGCGTGATTCAGGTGTGACTCAGATGTGAACCGGTCTTGTTAAGGCGCTCAGTGAAACAGACAGAATCATCTTGTTCCAGCTGTACTGAATCACACATGCAACCTTTTATAATGCTTGTTTAGTCTAGCATAAAAAGTCCAGAAAGCTTCATCGCTTGGTTTTATGTTAGTCATTCATTAAAGGAATAGTTCAGCCGAAATGAACATTTTATCATCATTTACTGGCCTTCACGTCATTCCCATCTCATGCTGTTTCCTTTCTGCTCTTTTGTATACAAAACTACTACATATCTTATAATACTTTATGGTGTTTATGATCGTGCTTATGATACTTGATAATGTACAAACGTCCAGCTTCAGCTGGAGCTTCACGTGTCTTTCTGCTGTCAGATTTTGATCAAGTAAGCGTCAGAATAACTGCAGTAATATCTCCAGATGAACACTTACTGGACTGAAGCAGGAGACAGATTACTGGAGATATAGAGCGACGACTGATATTTAGATCATTTTATGTCAGGATCTGCTCTACTGTTATAAAGATCTCATTGATTTACATCACAAGCAGCATCTGCATCAAATTGCATATTTTTGCTCAAGTTGTTTTTTCCTCCATATTCTCACCATATCAGACTATATGAGCCATAAAACCTGATGGAGCAAATATGATACTCAACAAAAAACACATATGCAATGTTTTGTCTAAAGGTTCAATCAACTGTTCAGGTTCACAAAACTGATTTTCTGAGTATCATTTCACATGTCAGGCTTTACAGGGATAAAGTAAAATACAACAAAAGTGATTCTGCTTCTTGACGGTGTAAATTATGCTGATCTGTCCCATGTGAGTTTGTGATTCAGACGTCAGTCAGACATGAGGAAACGTCCAGCCTTCGTCTGGTTCAGTGTGTCATTGGCATCACCAAATGAAATTGCAAAAATAATGACTGTTTTCAAACTGGTTTCCCCAAACACTCCCCCTGTCTGTCATTGGTTGGTTAAACACATAGTCCCGCCCCAAACTCATGCCATTGGTTGAGCCAGAAGTTGACATGCGACCCGCTCAAACTATTTAAACATCTAAAAAATGACACATTTCCACAATTCTTTGAAATCTGACAGTACACTGTCAATAAACAGCACAATTTGTTTACTGCCATCATTCTGAGGTACGTTTGTAAGATTAGCATGTAAACATGCATTGGCATTTATTAGTCACCATATGAATGCTATATCAGACAGAGCCGATATAAAGAGAAAATGACAGCAGGGAATAACCATTACAGAACAAAAGATCACATATACATGTGATGAAAGATTTCAGAGCGCTGCATGCTGAGCCTTACTCAATCATTATTCATTATAGTTAAAAGCCTTTATTTAATACAATTGCCCCATAGTGGCTGATAAAAGCTCTTTACGCTGCTGAGCTGAGCTTTATCTATCAATCATTCAATCCTTAACGCTGTGAAGTATTCAGAGGACAACAGGCCTGAACAACCTTCACTTTTCATCCATTTTTAAACCCGTTACAACTTTCAAGCAGGGCTTTGTTAAAGGAACAGTTCAACCAAACACAGGTTTCAACAGTTTTTACTGATGTACCCAAAACGACATTGGATGCCACTCATTTTCACTGCGTGGATAAAAAAAGACGCTGAGAAATTTTGACAGCATCTTCTTTTGTACTGCAAATGATTCTGACTGAACTATCGCTTTGAGACGGCATCATGTTTGTCTTGAGAAATGTTTCTTTTCTAATGATACATCGTTTCTCTCTCAGTCTCAGTTGATATTTCAGTGAATGTGTTTTATTGTTTTATTGTGAACTCAGTATTAGACACTAAAGAAATCCTTTAAAGGCCCAAGAGAGTTTTAATTTTGCAGTTTTCATCAGTTCAGCTGGTGCATGACGGGAGAATCTCAATCACACACGGTCCTTCATTAAAGCACCAGGTTTCTCTCGGCTCTCCACCGTCTCTCGTGAGATATTGTAGCATGTTTATATGTTTTTTATCTGTGTTATTATCATCCATCTCCACATTTGTTGTTCATGTACGTTTGCAGGTTCTGAACACTTTTGAACTCTGTAATTGTAAAACACGAATATATAACAGTCTTTCAGCAATATGCTCTGCAATATACTCTATAGATTTTAATTTCATTATTACTTGAAGCTCATTTTAATCATCTTTTGAGAAATGTTTCTTTTCTAATGATACAGCGTTTCTCTCTCAGTCTCAGTTGATATTTCAGTGAATGTGTTTTATTGTGAACTCAGTATTAGACACTAAAGAAATCCTTTAAAGGCCCAAGAGAGTTTTAATTTTGCAGTTTTCATCAGTTCAGCTGGTGCATGACGGGAGAATCTCAATCACACACGGTCCTTCATTAAAGCACCAGGTTTCTCTCGGCTCTCCACCGTCTCTCGTGAGATATTGTAGCATGTTTATATGTTTTTTATCTGTGTTATTATCATCCATCTCCACATTTGTTGTTCATGTACGTTTGCAGGTTCTGAACACTTTTGAACTCTGTAATTGTAAAACACGAATATATAACAGTCTTTCAGCAATATGCTCTGCAATATACTCTATAGATTTTAATTTCATTATTACTTGAAGCTCATTTTAATCATCTTTTGAAATGTTATATCAAACTGTTTTGTGTCATTTGATCAAAGAGGGTGGAAACTTAAGTAAAAAATAAAATTAAATTAAATAAAATTAAATAAAATAAAATAAAATTAAATAAAATTAAATTAAATTAAATATAAAATTAAATTCAATTAAATTCAATGTCAATACTCACCCAATATTCAGATTTGGCATCAACAAATATGAGTTTTCAATTACTACTTTTCAATGACCAAACTATCAATCACCCCAACAGAAATACTAAAGACTATAAGTATGATTTCACTCCCTTAAATGTGACATCAGAAAGATCAAAGTATTATTTGAAAAGTTAGTAAATGTGAAAACATAAGAGGGCTGAACAGAAACACATTTACACAGTTTTCAATAAAAGCAAGCATTTCAATGTAATGTTGGTGATTAGGCACATGCAAACTGGCTGATATTATAGTTTTGATATGTTTAAACTATAAACATCGATAAACTGTTACTGTAGTAAACTAGGTAAATTACTGTAGTAAGACCAGGGTTAATCTTGTAGTTAATTTTTTTTTTTTTTACAACAAGTGAACTAAGCTTACTGTAGTATAACTGTAGTTAATATGGTTTTACATTTTAATTAAAATGGTTACTTTATTAATAATAATAATACTAATAATAATAAATTAATAAAAGTAACCAAGTTTAATACAAACTTATTTTTATTATTATTAAACATATTACATTTATTTATTTGTTTGTTTATTAGGAAAAATGCATATTAATGCAAATAAAAAATGTAAACCAAATTACAGCAACATTAGTTGGATAGTTATATTTATTATAAGTTCTATTTTTATTGTACTATGTGCAGCTAAATCTATCAAATAATGTAAGTTCAGGTTAATTATGAGGAGTTATTCACACAAAAGGCTCCATTTCCTGAAAATGACTCTTATATGTAAATTCATTATGCTAATGAAGCTAAAGTGACACTTGGTTGATTTGACTGAACAAACTGACCTTTTAAGTTAGTTATTTTAAGTTTCACTAATAAGTGGCAGATCACCGGCGCTATAAGTGAGCCGCCGTGTTTCTACATAACATATAAAGTCATTTTATAGTGTGACCCATGAAAGGAGAAGGGTATAACCTACTTGCATGAAAGCCAGACATGATGTGTGTTGGTGCTGGATGAATATGGTTCTCTAATGGTGAAGATGTCAAAGTGTGACGGCTGAAGCTTTAATTAGCAGCGCAGAAGGTTTCGCCGTCGTCTGCGAGGGGAAGCGTGGGGTTCAGCGCTGCTCGCCTCTCAATGCAGCTCTTTGTTTGGCTTCTTCTTCAAGTCTCTCTGAAGCGCCGGCTCCGGTTTCAGCTCTGAGAGGATCTCAGAGGATCTGGAAGGCATTTCAAAGTCTCGGCCGCCATACCGTCCACAGCGCGGCTCTCCAAAAGGGTCTCAGAAGAGCTTATCTGCAGATGCTGGCAGATACAGTAGGCCGCGCTCGCAACAGCAGCACAAGCGCACATTTACTCCTTCCTGGAAGACATTTAGGGTGACCATACGTCCTCTTTTCCCCGGACATGTCCTCTTTTTGGACCTAAAATATGCGTCCGGCCGGATTCGGCTGTTTTCTTAATCTCGCTCCCGCTGAACTTCTGACCATTGCCCCCTGCTCCCGCAATATGTGTTTCGCTCCCGCGATTTTCGTGTCCATTCCTTTAAACATTCTAATATTGTGTATAATTTTGGTGCATCAGGAAGCCGCTCTCAGGATGCGGAGTATTTAAATCTTTTTGAATGAGCGTTTGCGCTG